>NC_056732.1:931438788-931666288 GCF_019279795.1 Protopterus annectens | reverse complement strand
CAGACTTGGTCATTATCTCTAGACCCCACCCAGGAAATCCTACTTCATACATCAAAATCAGACCTTTGAAGGGACAGTGATACCCTATTTAGTCAATGGAAGATGTAGGTTTTATTCGTCAGTATTAGTCATGGTCTATATCAGTAGATAATGGCTGTGGTGATGAAGAAGCTGTAGGACAGGTAGAAAATGATGATGAAACGGATAGAATAAGGGTTGTTTAATAATTCTTCCTCATGGGAGTGGATGTGCTTGCAAATGCTTTTTTTGCAACATTATTCAAAATCTGCTCATAAGAGATTGTTACTGGGTAACAATTAAGATGTATGTCATTAAACATGTCATAGAAGTAGAACATCACAGTAAGAAATAATGTGTTATATATCTGGACTTAAACACTTGATACTGTGGCCAAAAACCAATTTTCAGACAAGTGATTTATGTCAGCACTGCAGAAAGTTGCAATTTGTTACATCTAGTAGTCAAAGAACTGTTACAGTAACTGCTGCAAAATATTCCCCAGGATTCAGTAACACCTACACTAAGTGTACACTGTTCTGAGTACGCAGACAACACAGACATAAGTCACACCTTCTTCCTCCTAATTTTAGTTTTCCTACTGTCATTCTTGCAGCTTTAATTATTGAAAGAGATTCATAAAGTTTACCACAATGTAGACTACATGTACACTTATCGTAATCTTTCTGAGTGACTAGAAAGCACAGAAAATGTGATAAGAATATTCTTGAATACACATCATGTACACTTAATGTACACTTAGTGTAGGCTTTATTGAATCTGGCCCATTGTATTTATTCTGCCTTTACTCTGTATTCTGATAGTGCAGCATATTTAAGCACCTTTGTGTTAGGAAAATTAGCCTACTACTGCTGATGGAAACAACTGAGCAGATTTTGCAATAGGAAATGAACAGCCACTCACCATCACTCAGCACTGGTGCACATTGCCAAACTCTGCACAAAGGCTAACAACAACTGAAGGCACTAGATTAAATATGTGAAATAGTGGTTGATAAGAAAGTGTGAAATGTCTAGGAAAGCAGAGGGTAGAACACACGGGAAAGACTATAGGAATTGTAGAAAGGTAGTGGGGGAGAACCACAGCTATCTACTTATTCAAAACATCAACGCAAAAGTGTAGCCAGAATTTGCAGATTCTGGACTGTCACCACACCAAGAGTAGGTGACAACAGAATAATGTACAGCTAACAGTACCAAAGCAAGATGTCAAGAAGACACATAGGGGAATTTCAGAGCTATGTATGGGTCATTTTTTTTGTGGGACAGGTGCCCATTTTTAACTTTGTTTTTCAAAGAAAGAGATATGTTGAGGAAGGTGCTTAGGAATGTGATGATCAGGTATGAAGCTTTGGTGAGGTAGCAGATGCAGACATACAGGACAATCTAGACAGACAAGGATGGTGATGGACACAAAAGGTTGAGAGATTCCATAGTTAGGGATAGGTAGGAGGCATCAGGTGCACACCCACATCAAGTCTAAGAACAGTGAGTCTAGTCCTCACCTTCAAAACTGTCTTCATTGTCTCCTGTCTCATTTTCCTGGTTTCTTGCTTAATATAGCATTGTCTTGGCAATGTGAGGAAAAACCTTTATAACATGGCCAATTCGGGCACCAAGGCCCCTTTCTGTAATACCATCCACCAGCCCTGTCAGGTCTTGGCAGATGATATAATCACCACCTCCACTAATGCTGCTCCATGAGGGTACCAATGCACCAGCTGTAGTAGGCAGGTAGGGCAGGGGTTGTTGAGGCAGTGCTGACAGCTTGAAACTAGGAAGTGCTGGGTGTTTGTGCTGCAACCTTTGGAGGAATTATGGGATAATCCACAGTGGTTGGTCTACCTCTCTGTGCTGCATGTCAGTTTTTGTAAGCAGAAATGTATGACATCAGAACATTTTTAAGCCTTTAAAAGTACCCCCCCTTCAAAAAGAAATGAGAGATAAAAGGGTGAGGTGAGACAACAAAAAGGGAGAGAATTAGATCCATGGCATATCACATGACTAATTTCAGAAAATAAACATTTATGATTATCCAGTTTATGCACTTTTGCCACATCCAGGTATGATGGGAAAGTCTTACTCTGTTGTACCATTAATCAATTGTACTGCTATATCAGATATTGCATGCTATTACAGTAGTTATTAGGCTTGCAGTAAGACTGGATACATATATACCCCATTCCTCTCTGAGGCAAGTTAGCCTCTCATGGTGCATCTCATGGTTTGCTGCAGTATTTTCAGCAGCTGTACAAAATAGAAGACAAAAATAGTCATGAAAGCATATTGAATAACAATCTTGGCTGGTTAATTATTCTATATCATTTAATACAGGGAGATCAGTATACTTACACAACTGTGTGATGTTGGCAGTCCTAAACTCATCCTCCCATCAGCTAGGGAGGTTCTTCTTCCATAATTTCGGGTCACTATAGTGGTGATGACAATTCTCTCCAGTGTGTGAGATGCCAGTTGCACTGGAGACAGCCTTGGCTACTCTGTTCCATGCCTCAGTCTTATACTGAGACCCAGTATAGTCCCCCTGCAGCAGCCTACAGCCATAGAACTTCACTTAGAGTGCCACAGATATTGTGGACTCCTCAACATCCCATCTCTGTGCTCTAAATTCAGCCCCATTCTCTTCTACACCAGCCATGCCTCTAGAAGTCAAGTCTGAATTGGTGCCAATTTCCAATATCACATTTAAAGGCTAGTGCACAGACATGCACAATGATGCCAACCATATTTGTGAGATGGTAAAGACAGAGAGGCATTTATAACCAAACTAGAACATATTTTAGCAAACAGCAAAGAAGGTGTGAAATGTGGAAGTGAGATTTGCCATGTGAGATGCTCAACATATTCACACTTTTTCAGATGGTCAGCACTAGCAGCCTCAATGTCTTGCTTTGTTATCCTTGCTGCTTTGGAGGTTAAATAGGATGATTTATAGTTGGATACAATAAACCCAACATGCTTCGCTGAAACAGTGTTAGCATTGTGGCGTTATGTGCACATGGCAGTGAGCTGATTTGTATTCAGTATACTGCTCTACATGAAGCTTACCTGATTAAGGAAAAAAGTGAAACATTTAATTTGGTGCACCTTTCTCCACACATGCAGTCTCAGTGGTGCACTCTGGACAGTACTGAGCAGGAAAATACTCCTGTTGCCTAGCTTTCCTTATAGCACCAGGTGTAAGTGCAGTGATTTCCCAGCTTATAAAGGTAATACTACATACCAACAGCTATGTATAGCAGGTTGATTGACAAAAATGTATCATTACTGCTTGCATATGCATACTTTTGTGTGTGTGTTTGTGCAGTGGTCTGAAAAATGCAAAATCACACTTTAGCAACAATCCATTGCTACTGTTATTGGAGGACCTCTGCAGACATGACAGGCAATGGGGATGATAATGCCAAATTCAGAGCACAGCGGTCGGGTATGGTGGAGTCCAAAATCTTTGTTGCACTCCTTGTCAACTGCAACAAACAGAGGCTACTGCAAGGTGATTATACTGGGTCTCAGTACAAGGCTGAGGCTTGGAACAGTCTAGCCAAGGCTGTCTCTAGTGTGACTGGAATACCACGCACTAGGGAGCAGTGTGGGCACCACAATGGTAACCTTAAGAGGCACAAGCAGGCACAACCTGACCAGAGGCTGGATGACTTTAGAACTGCTAACACCCCCAAGTAGTATAAGTATACAAATCAAGCAACTTGAAATGATATGGAATGGTGTAGATAGCCAAGTCTGGTATGCATAATGATTTCATGTCTGTTTTTCTTTAATTCTTTATTTTACAGCTGCAGAGAAATTTCAGTGAACAGGGAGGTACATGCTGAGATTGTCAAAACCCAAAGAGGCAAGGGGTATGTCT
Organism: Protopterus annectens; assembly: GCF_019279795.1. Taxonomy (NCBI): domain Eukaryota; kingdom Metazoa; phylum Chordata; order Ceratodontiformes; family Protopteridae; genus Protopterus; species Protopterus annectens. Next base: position 931,662,367 of record NC_056732.1, on the reverse strand, counting down.
GCAGCACAACTGACCTTAATTGTAGTAATTACTGTCTCAACTTTAGCATGCATACCTTAACTGTAACAGCAAGCATGCATGCTTTCTCCTGTAGCTGTATGTGATTGCATTAGGCAAATGTAGTAATGTATTCAAATTAGGTGGGTTCAATACCCACAACTAGCCTATAGATTCACATTCAACAAGCATTATTTTTGACAGTTGAAATGCAGCAATATTGGCTTAAATGTCATGTTGTTAACTTACTCTGCAGTATCTTTGAAAGCATCTGTGGAATATGTGCATATTCCAAGGATTACTTGTAACAATACACAATAATTTTTGCGATGTGAAAGCTCTATAACTAGGGTAATAATAAATGACTATTTATTGCAATAAAGAATGCATGTAACATATCATGGTTCTAATCATATCTTTTCTTTTTTGTCCCACCCCACCCCTCCTTATCTCTCTTTTTTTGGGGAGGGGGTACCTGAAATTACACCATGACAATATCATACCATTCTGCCAACAAAAACAAATGCATTTTAGCACAGGGAGGTGGGCCAGCTGCTACAGCTCAGCCTGCTAAACCTCCACTGGCTTGCTGCACCAACACCCAGCACATCTGGGGTGTAACCTGGCAGTACTACCTCTGTAGGTCCTGCTCTACCTGGTCCATTCTCAACAGGTAGTAGTGCTTCGGCTGGTGGTGCAATGTTACCCTCCAGGAGTATTGGTGGAGGTGGTGCTTATGTCACATGCCAAGAGTTACCAGGGATGGTGCAAAATCTGATAGAGACTGTCCATGGAACTCGCATCAGCTGCGTGGATAAGTTGCAGTTAAAAATCTAAAAAGACTCCCCATTAAGCAGTCTCACAGGCAACTGAGGAAAGGAACAGTGATAACAGTTCTGAGGGTGAGGATTAGATTCTCACCATTCTCACGCTTGATGGGTATGTGCTTCAAATCATGGTGTTTCACAACTTTTTATGCCCATCACCATCCCTGTGTCTGTCTTGTATGTTGTGTTTGTCTGCATCTGCTTCCTCACCTATCCTACCTACCTGACCCTCACATTCCTAGATCCCTTCCCCAACATTACTCTTTTTAATGCACAAAAAAACAAACAAAAAATGGACACCTGTCCCACAAAAAAAAAAAAGTCCAATACATAGCTCTCCACTTCGCATACAAGTATTCTTAATGCACCTGATTTTGTCCAATTGGCTGTACAATGCCATTACATTTTTGTCACCCATCTATGTTGTGGTGACAGTCCACATTCATCAAATTTTGTTGACCTGTCTACATAACTGTGGTGAAGAAGTGGATATCTATGGTTCTCTCCCAATCCCCTCCTGCAAATGCCTGTATTGCTTCCCCCGTGCTCTTCCCTCTGCCTGCCTCCCCATGTTTAATCTGGTCAAAAAATAGAATCACACACATCACACATGGTCAGCAATGGCCCATAAATAGCCTTCAGTTTCTTCTTTTGCATTTGCTTGGAGTTTGGCATCGCACGCTAGTGCTGAGTAGGGGTGAATGGCTGTTCATGTCCTATAGCAAAACCTGGTGAGTTTTTGCCATCGGTCACACTAGTTTGGTTATCTCCATGAAATCACTGCACTAGAGGAACACAGAGTTAAACCAGAGTGAATGCAGTACTTTGAAACAGTTACGCTGACAGTTCTTAAACTGCTGGATGCAACAAAATGTTGCTTCCTATGTGAAGTATTGACATAAATCACGTGTCTAAGGATTGCTTTTGCCCATGGCATCAAAGGTTGAATTCCAGATGCATCTCGCATGATTCCTTAGTGTGATGTTATATGTCTATGATATGTTTAATCACCCACATCTTTATGTTTTCCACAGTTTTGAATTTTCATGGAGATATATTGAATACTGGCCAAGAAAGAGTATTTGAAGTGACATCCATCCCCTACAGCTATGATATATTTATCCAACCTTGTTCTGCATGTAATAAGCCTGTTCTCCCTCTACTAACCCTTCTTTACCCCTATATAAATCACATCATGCTACAGAGCATGGCAGGTTAATAATGAGAACACACCAAAACATGTGCATGAATGTTCCATTACAACAAACATTGTTATGTGTATGTCCACCTCTCCTTTTATTTACCACTTCACTCCCACCCCTCTTTACGTGTGTGTATCTATTAGACTGATGAATGTAAAGGTCACCTCATGGCTTTTTCATATAGCCATGACTCTGCTGATGGATAATACAAACATGTTACCTTGATTCAGTAAGTTATCAGTACTCTTGTGTGTAATGATTCAAAATCTGCCGTAGGATTCCCTTTGTGCCATGTTCAGGTGACAATCAGATGTATAAAGGTATGTTTGCATCTTGTCAAGGCTTATAACCCAGTAGTAGGGGATGCTTTTAAGGACTGTTTTCAGAGGTCTCTATCCTGTGTATCTGTTGCCTGTCCATCTGTCTACCCCTTCTCCTACATAAATATGATACATTTGTCTGTCAAATAAACTGTAAGGTGTGCCACAATTGATATAACTGTCAAAAAATCAATTCCCACATTACAGCATTATATTTCAGGTGTCCCACATTTTCTTCAAACATATTTAAATGGATTTATTAATTATTGTCATTCTATATCTCCTCTATCTTTATCTCATGCAATTCATGCTACATTGTAGGCCATATTCTGAATTGAGAAGACACGTCATGCCAACTTACCATTAAGATGTTCGTGAATGTGCCAGGAAAGTACATCCTCTACAGCTGCAGGTTTGGCATCAAACTGTCCTTACTGTAAAGAAGCACACTATACACCCTTTTCAAGATATCTGGCCCTACACAAATAGTTAGCATATCTGTGTTAATCATTTCAGAAGATGCACCATCCCTTGTCATTTGTAGCAAGATGTATACACAGTTAACTTGTCATTTGCAGTAAGGCCAGCAAAACAGCTACTACTTGTAGAAGTCCATTGAGGTAGGCATTAATGATACATTTTGGGGAAGACATACACTTTAGTGTAGTCACTGACTTAGCTAATGACATACTGACACCATTTGTTAAAAAAAAAAAAATCATCTAGATTTGAACCTGTCTCACTTATGGTCTGACTAAGAGCTTATTGCTTTTACACCTAGTACCACAGAGAAAGGTAGGCTGCACATCTATTTTCCATACTCAGTCGTGTCCAGAGTGCTGACAGCCACGCATCACCTCTGAGCCAGTTTGTGCTAAGGAAAGCATACTAAATTACATATTTTACTATTTTCCTTAAGCAAAGAATTGCTTTTGCTAGGAGGTTAAAGTCACACAAATGGAGAAGGCAGGGCCGACAGTTATTTATGTAATAAAACTTTGCCCCAACATTTCAAAGATAGACTACAACATGCACATCATACTAGCTGCTAGCAATTTCTCCCATAACATATCTTGCAAGCCTGACACATGAAACATTAACAACAAACACTTGTGTTTTGAAGTTAACCCCGACAATACCACTCAAATTGAAAACATCAAAACTCTGGAAAAAGGCCCATGAAAAGTAGGTACAACTGGCCAAAAATATGGACACTGATTAGTGTTAAAGTTGCATACATAATTGAGTTGTGGGATACCAAATGCAAATAGAAGACCAGACAAAATATTAAAAACAAAATTTAACCAGAACAGTGGTGTTTTATTTATATTAACATTTGAGTGTGTATCAAATGTTGAACTTGTAGAAAACTAAAATGCAACTTTCTTCTATAAAAATTAAATTAACTTCTAGTAACCTGTTACTATAGCAATATTCTAAGTTTATAAGAACAATACTTTAAATCTGTCCCTATTTTTGGGTCCCTCCCCCAATTATTTAAGGCTTTATCTAGATTTCTTGTGTTAGGAAGTTGAGAGGTATACAGGACACACACACACACATACACACACACACACACACACACACATACACACACACATACACACACACACACACACACACACACACACACACACACACACACACACACACACACACACACACACACACAAAACAACATATCTGCACATAACTGTCAACATTCTGTCTCCACAATGTGGAACAGTACCTCTCACAGTGTGAAACAAATAGACACAAAGCACAAATGTGGAACACCTAACTAACACATTCAACTGGAAAGCTCACAGGATGAAAAAAGTGTTCTTTATACTTTTGTGAAAAGTTATTTTGATGAATTAATATGATTTGGTATTATTTAACATGGATATTCTAAAAATTCTTATTACTAGACATGTTATAGACCCTTTTGGTGTGAAACTGTGAGAACTGTGAGGATCACGGAATTATTAAGACGAATACTTGACAGTTGCATATACGCCTAGAAAATTCTCTTTAAACATTAAGCATACTCAACAAACACCAATGCAAATGTTAAGATTACCATGGCATAATAATTTGTTACCTGACAGCTCTGTTAGACCCAACACAGTAGATTCTAGGAACAACGGATGTCATTCAATCAACGTTAATTTGACATGATAAATGCCTGTAAATATATTTTGGTTTCATTCCCTTCGCTCATCAGAAAGTGATGCCCTTCAAAATATACACATGTTAATTAAAGCACTCCAGTCTCCAAACAAAATTAAATGACTACCATACAAAACTAGAGAGAAAATGTAATTATGCTAATGTTACTGTTCTGACTTTATGCCGTACTAATAGAATATAATCCAACTGTGACAGGAAATTAAACCACTTTATACAATTAAATGAATATGTCATTTCACAAAAAACAGTTAAGGTGATCACTGTAAGAGGGCACTTCCATTAACAAGCAGCAAACAGCTGTCCTTGCAAGATTACAACCATATTTATTCTAAACAGTCTTGGGAAGGCATATTATGAATGAAGCTCTGTTACCTGCCCATCCAGCACAATGTGTTCAGTTCAGTCATGGTTTACAAGTATACACAATGACATCAAAGCAAGATTGCTTGTTGGTCTTGTGATAAATGCATTATGTAAAAATATAAGCAACAGCGTGTGACATGAACCAAATTCTCAAAATCCAGACAGCTAAAGTACCCAAGCTAAGCATTTCTTTTTGCTTTTAAACAACAAAAGTTTGAAAAGCAGCACCAGCCATATTACACTTTTTTAAGTCACAGGAATGTCAGTTTAAACTTTTTTCTACATATAAAACAATCACCATTGGGCTGGTGTTTAAAAGAACTTAAAACGCCAAACAAACAACAAAAGGCAGCCAAGACAATTCAACACCAATAAATATTTTGAGCACATCCGTTCCTTTAATTGAAAACAGAACTTGGAAGAAGTTCCGTGTTTAATTAAAGGAATGAATGCACTCAATGTATTTACTGGTGTTGAGTTTCCTCGGCTGCCTTTCATTGTTTGTTTGGTGTTTTTTGTAATAAATTTGCCTGATAATGTAAGGTGGCAGTTTTTTTTTAATAGAAGAAGTACACTTGAGATACTCTGATCTGAGTCTGACCCCAACTACAAAGTCATACATCAATTATTTCTTTTCAGAAAAAAAAGTGATCACAATGCAAATAAGAAAACAAGTATGCTGCCATCTCAAAAAATAAAGGGAGACATTAAACAAAGTTTATTATACCAGTCCCGACCATCAGTATTTCATCATATCTGAAATAACCACCGATTTTAATAAAAAAATCTGCGCTTTAGAATGTGTTACCTTTCTACTTGTCTTCTTATTCTTGCCCGTATATTATCCCTTCATCCACCCAAAGAAGAAAAGCACCAAAATTCATATATTATCCAACCTCCATGTTATTTAAAAGAATGTTATTTTTCTCTGTCTTTTCAGAGTTTCAGCAAATAATATTTACACATCTGGGTGCGCAACTGCTGCACTGTTTTCTTTCAGACTCTTATTTCCTTTCAGATATCCAAACTCAGATTAAACACATTTACCCACTCATTGGTTGGCTGCCACAGTGCAACAAGTCATGGACTGGCTGCGGCTGTAAACAACTGAAGTTTTTTTACTTTTTGAAATCTCCAGCATCTCCAAGAGTCCTACAGGCATCTGATGTCATCATGCATGCCCCTGCACTGGCAATGATGTGATGACATCAGCTGTACTTAAAACTGTAAGTAAAATAAAAAAAAGAAATTGGGAATTAAAGGGGTCACTCAGAAATTTGTGGCACCCCATTATTTTTCCCTCAAAACTGGTAAATTCTGAGGAATTTGATATGGTTGAGAGGCGTAACCCCAACCAAGTCAGTTACTGCATGTCCCTATTTGTGCATGGTTTGGCAATGACCACCAGTGAACACTGCTACTTCATAAGTCCAAGATGAATTCCTGAAATTTGAATCATGCATGTGTTAATGCTTTGCCATCATCTGCACAAATTAGATTTTCTGTGATGCCCTTTATGAAGACATGTTTATCATGTCTAACTCTGGTTACTTGGCTGTAATCCTCCAATACATGGAAATGCATTCATGACCACAAAAGAAGGGCAGTGACATGTGTGCTCACTTTCTGATATTCATGGGTGCCCTGCAGCGATTAACTTGCAAATGATATATCAGTACTTGGGCAATTGTCAAACAGACTCCAGAGTTACATAGGCTAACTGCATTGCTACATTTGGTATAGTTTTATAGTGACAGTGGACATTGGTCATGCATGATCATATCCTGCTGATATTGTCTGTAACTTGTATTAGTGTGGGCATACCTTCATCCGAATATGAAGACACATAGTTCCATCATTGCTTCTCAAGTGTGTGTGTTTGTGTGTGTGTCATCTACACAACTTCCTGAAAAACACATGCATGTCTGACTCACCTCTGCTTTAAGCATTCATGATAGCTTATTTGACCTAGGTTGCCAGGATGTATTTATAAGTACTTTTGCAAATTGTGCTCACACAATCATATCACAAATCCTGGCTTTGCATCCAAGTCCTATAACAGTAAATGTTACCTTGAAAACTATGATGATGTCATCCTCTATAAAGTGCACTCTGATAGCATTCAAGTCACACTTTTGTGGTGGCACTAGCCTTAAGTACTATTTTTATTTTCTAGCTTGTATAACTAGATCATTAGTGGTTGTAACCTCACAGCAGTGTGTATGTATGTATATGTGTGTGTGTGTGTGTGTGTGTGTGTGTGTGTGTGTGTGTGTGTGTGTGTGTGTGTGTGTGTGTGTGTGTGTGTGTGTCTCAGGTGAGCATGACTCCAGGTTCTACTGCCCTCACTCAAGTAACATTTAGGGGATACATTTACACTGCTACATGACTCCCCAGCAATTTCAAACAGCTGTCCTAACATCCACTCTGTGTAAGGTAGACTTCTCAAATGGTGCTAACATTAAGTACTATGTTTTGTAGCTTGTGTAACTAGAGAGGTAGGGGTTCTATTCTCAGAGCAGTGAACTTGTGTTCGTGCAGACCCAGGTTAGGATAAGCCTACTTACTGCTGTCTTCCTTCAACTACCTGTGCCACATCTATGGCAGACACTCATCCCAGCATCTTCTTCTCAGCATGCACTGTTGATGTCATTCTCAATAAAGTGCACTCCAACATTGTGAAAGTTAGACTTCTGTGGTGGTGCTAGTCTTACATTGTTTAGAATCCAGCTTGTATACCTACACAAGTAGAGTGTTCACAAATCACATCTGATCTCAATTGATTGGTGTGAGAGGATGGTGTATTATGATCATTGTATGATGTTTTGAATCGGTTAGCATTTAACTCCCACTCAGAAGAACCTTTTATATAGCCCCGTGAATCCAATAGCCCCTTTATCACTCTATCCACATAACATTCTTTCTGCAGAACACTGAGGATGTCATCATCTAATAAGATGCATGCAGGCATTAAGCCAATCCCTTCCTTGACCCTCAAGTCATCTCTGGACCACTAGATGTGTGATTGCTAATTCACTCATGGGGTGGTGCTCCTGTCCCATATGGACAGAGGCAGTATGTAACAAAATCAAACATATATGCACATACCCCTACTATCTTCACTCACCTAGAGGTAGAGACTTAGGTTAAATGGGATAATAATGGCTAGGATTGTACAGGCTTTTAGCCATTAGCCTGCTAATCTCCTATGCACCTATGAACATTGCGCATGTCAATGTTGTTGTCACCCACATGTACTATGTTAAAGTGTGGATGTACTGCAGTACTAAAATGGTCTATTCCAATCTGAGATTTGAGTTACTGTATTGATGCCCACTGCTTCCATGTTGCTACGTGTTCCTTCCATAATGGCTGTTGTAATATGCCTCCCGAGGACTGGCAACATCGGATGATGCTATGCATATTGTGACCTTATTAAGTCATGTGTTCTGATAGTGGAGTATATTCACATTCTACACAGTTCTCATTCAACCATCACAATGACAGCTGCAGTGTGACACAGGTTTAGCATCTGGAAATGTTATCTGACATACAGCAATATTATGTCATACTGATTACATATGCACATACTCCTGGGTTCATCAACATGTTGTAATGCAGATATATAGACAAACATGACATTTTGAGAATCACTTGCAACGTTGGTGAATTCAATGTTTGCACTAGTATGTTGCTATTCATGAGGATTATACAGATGTTCCCCAGCAGCATTGTGTGACTGTCAGCATTTGTGTCTTTAACTGATCTGCATGAACTGCATTCTCCTACGTAATGTGTCCATATGTGGTGTCAGGGCCCTTAATGTACAACTGATGTAATGATGTAAAATAGGTAGAGTTGTATGACAGTGTTAACAATTCTACTGTGTCACACGTGATTCATACCCAAGGTTTTATTTGGAGGTGGTGTACAGCTTGAAGTTCTATTATAGCATAGGTACAGCTATAGTGTAACTGTACTGCATCACAGACATACCACTACATCACATCAGTATTACCACTTGATAGTTTGCATGAACACATGGATGCATGTTATGATTTCATGGCAGTATAACATTTTCACTGGCACATGTCAGGGGGACAGTGATCATATAGCACATGTGTTGAGGTCTGACATGTACTTATACAGTGTGCTCTACGTATTGTCTGATATGTGTACAATACTACAGTGACAATTTCCTCGATCATTGACACTTGACTTTGCACTGCTGTGATTTCTGTGCACATGGGCATAGTTGATGCATTGCCATCAGTCTCACATTACCATAGATCAGTTCTTAATTCACACAACAATTGGTGATGCTTCTGACAATATCCATTTTATAACGTGTGTAGGGAATGCACTCTTAATACTGGGGTGTTTGTATGTGTTGTTATCTGTATGGCCAATACCTACATCAGACAAGGATGCTTTAGTCAAGTGTATCACATCTGGCACAGTGAGCTCCCACATCTGGTAGGCCATACAGAACTATTTTCTGGGCTGCATACCCATTAGGATTTGGTGCTGCAGACTTCATTTCAAGGTGTTCTACTAGATGCATGTGTGATACAGTTTCTGTGTTGCACCTAGTAAATCCACATCTTAGTAACAACAGTGATGGCATGGGTTTGATTTTTGCAGGGGGTATTGTGGCTTATGTGTCATGCAAACTTCTCAACTTACAGGAATGCCCCTGATTTCAAACCCAGGTTTAAAACTCTGCTTCTTAACCCTTCCAAAAAGTGGTCACTTTTGGAGAAGGTGTGGTGAATTTTCTTATAAAATACTGACAATCATTATAGTTGTATACTGTAGAACATCTGTAATAAGGTACAATCACATATTCTGTCAGTGCTGAAGGTTAATGGCCGTAATATTTTAAAAATGTCCATGACTGTGTCTGTTTCTTTCTACATTTGTCCAGGAGTTGCTATGTGTTCCTGACAGGTTGAGAGCTATGGTGACATGTAAGTCATACTCAAGCAAGTCATTTTCCATATCTTCAAAGTATGCACATACCAACTATTGTATATATCGTTTTTGCTAAGTGTCCTCTCCAGTAAGCATGGCAGTAATGTTTATATCATAACCATTCACCTCCATTGACAAGTAACCTTGTGTGACTGTCACATATACACTATCATGTGTGTTTATATCATAGGTTCATAGGTTCATAGGTTCATACTAGGCTATCTGCCCTAGGGCATTTATAAGCCTAGCCAGAGTGTGTGGCTTTTTGCCACCCCATTTTAAATTAATTTAATATGCTTTTTTTTTTTTAGTAGTATACCTTCTTCTGTCTAACAGTGACACAGAAGTGATACCCGGGACGAACCCTACCATCCCATCCACTCATCAAGATTCCTCTTGAAGAGAGTCAGGGACTCTACTCTGCCTACTGAGACTGGACTTTTATTTTATGAAGAAGGCCTCTCTGAATCTGTGAATCTGTCATGTCCTATTTATTTCAGTGCCTAGAGGTTTGTGTCCCTCGAGCTTAGCGCTTTGGGATTTGGATTTTTTTCTGAGGTGCAGCATCCATTAATTCCATGGTTGGACATGCTTTATAAGTCAGGGCACACACGCTCTGAGCCTGAGCATGCCCCTTGAGCAGGCGAGCTGGAGTTCTGTTTACATGCAATTTCTTTCTTTGAGAGCCCCTTTCTTCCTCTCTGTTTGAGCCTTGGTGTTTCTGGTGTGCTGCAGTGTTGCAGGTGGTACATTATGTAAGGTATGGGGGGTCATACATCTGGGCCTGATGAGATGATGAGTGAAGCACGATGACCTGAGGGATCTAGAAAGATCTCCTCTATGAATAGGTGTGGGCTATATAATATAGTTTTTGAAATGTTTTTGGATATTTGGTTTTCAAATGAGAGATTGCCTTCATGTGGGGTCCCCAGGTCCAATTACTTCTTAAACTGTTGTTTAATGATTACCCACTATGTACTTAATTTTGTTTAACTTTGTTTTTTGGATCACTTTGTTTTGCCATTTTTTGCTGAGGCCATTTGAGTGGCTGGAGGCCATTTTGGAGAGGCCATTTGGAGGATGCTTGTGTCAGCTGGAGAGTTGTTTATAGTGCCCAGTTTGCGTTTGCAGTCCTTCTTGGTCCATCTGATCAGTCCCTTCCATGCACAGTCCTTCCATGTTGGCCTGTACACAAGAGACAAGAAACTGGACTGGAACTGGTTTGGGGTAAGACTATGGCCAGTGGGTGGCCACTTGTAACTGGTTTGCCTCTTGGCTAGTAACCAGCTGTTTATTTTTAGTCTGGGGATTATGTCTATAAGGGTGAGTGGGAAAGCTATATTTGCTTTGGTATAGGTATCTAAGTGTATATGTGGCTTATGTGTATCAAAAGGCTTTTCCTTGGGCTTACAGTATCAAAGGGTCCACCAGTGGTCTTGTTGCAAAGAAATGGACCCTGTTTCAGAGAAATTGACCATGTAGAAAAGGAATCTGTGTGGGGATCCAGCCAAAGTTCCATAGGAACAGTTTCATTGATCAGTAAGGTAATATCCTTTCTATAGGTGTATCCCATCCTTATTGTGGAGGTCCATGATGATCCTTTCCATAGGTGAGGGATTTAAGCTGTTTGAGAGGGGACACCCTTTGCTTGACGCCACTCTTTGGGTATTGAACATGTAGTAAGGGTGGGTACATATTGGGTAGTTAGGCTGAGATTTAACAGTAGTTTTAGGTTTGGGTTTAGCTCTTGAAGTTCAGGTCTGGTCCCATTGATCTCTTACTTGTTTGGTGGAGGGGTCATTGATGCTGTGTTTCTTGCTTTGGAGAGGGCAGCTCTTACCTGAGCATCTGAGATGCACTTGCTGCAGCACTCTAGGAGGTTGGTGGGGAGGGGGAGAGTTTGGGATGAATTGTCATTTGTGGATGTTTGGTTTTTGCATGGTGATTTCTTTTTTTTTCATTTGTAGTTTTTGCAGCATATCTGGGATATCCCACCCAGGTCTGTAAATTAACTAACTCCTTTGTCCTATCCAATTGTCCTGTGCAGAGTTTATTTGTTTTTCTGCAATTTTATCTTTTTTGGCTTCCCTTTTTGTTTTTTTTGCCCTGTAGTTTTTTGCTCTCCTATTTTTATTGTTGCTTTTTTTGGGGGTTGCCAGACATTCTATTGTATTCCTTTTTTATGGTTTTTGTTTGTTGTTTATGGCTGGGGTCCACCAGACATGGGGATTGTGACTTTTGGGATTTTTACTCTTTTATTGGATTTTTGGTGAAGGTGTCATGCTGGGAGGAATTTGTTCATAGAATGGTTTATAAAGGATTGCGTGGTCTTGGAGATTATTAGAAGTTTTTTTCTGTGGTTTGGTGGGGATTGGATGTTTTTGAGAAGTGTTTTTGATGGGTTTCTGGTTTTTTGGTGGGCCCGGGATGTGAGGGCTGTGGTCGGGATGTTTGGTTCAGTGAGATGGGTGTGGGGTCTGTTGGAGAGTCCAGTGAGGGGGGTTATGTTGGGTCATAGTATGTCCATGTTGACCTTTCTGGATACAGGGCTGAGTTGTTTGTCTGTTGGTAAGGGAGTGAGTTTGTTCTAAGTAGTTTGGTCTCAGGTAATATCTGGGAACCTTTGGGCTAAGATACCATTTGGTTGGGATGGGTTCTAGAGTTGGGTTGGAGGGGGTTTGGGTTGTTTGGAGTGGGGTTTCATATAGTTGGGAAGGCAGTTTTGTCCTTTGGAGGGAGTTTTGTAGTTTCCTGGTGGCAATGGATGGGCCTGTGCTGGCAGTGGGTTTGTTGGCACTTTTACCTTAATATACTTGCTCAGGAGATGCAAACAGTAGTACATTTTGTGGTATCTACATATTTGCATAATGTAATGCTACAGACATTGACACATCCTATGTTGGGGACATTTCCATATTTACCATACCCTCTTCCTATTTAGTTATTCAAAAAAGTAAACGACCACAAACCAAATAAAATAAATATAAAATATGTATTTTTTATAGTATTTTTTTATTTTTTATATTATTGATTATTGTAATTGGCAGGGAGGAAATGATGTAATGTTTGTCTTAAATGATTGGCTGGGGGTGCTATTTAAGTTGTGTTGTACTGATTTGTTTCATTCTGAAGAAGTCTTATACCTGACAAAAGCTCTAAATTAAAGAGTACTTGATTGATTTATATCTGGTGAAATCTCTGCTTGCAGTGTTTGCCTTTCCTATTTAGTTATTCCTATCATTCATATATGTGCACATTTTCATCAGGACATTTTCCCTGCCCAGTGTACCTTTCCTTGTAGTTGACCTTGCTATTTATCCTGCCCCTCCATTATTTCATTCTGCAAATAATTGTTTTAGTGTACATTGCACTCAGTACACTTTTCTTTACTGTGTTGTTACTGCTGTTATTGCAGTATTTACAACTCAGGTAGTTATTATGGCTGTCCGCGTGATGAAGCTCAAATGCTTCTTTCTGTGCTTGTGTTGTTCTGCACAGTTTCATGGCTGGCAACACTGTTGCTGTCTTTGAAACCTTGCTTGTATTTATGTAAGCATAATGAGCAACTTTTATAAGTGAATAGTGCTGCTGCTAATCACGTTAACACATAAACTCTGTGTAGGCTTCACACAATGCCTACACAGAGTTTATTGAATCCCCAGGCTGGCACACATCTTTCTGGAATTACACACTGTAAAAATTTAATTGACCAATGTGGGAATCAAACCTATGAAAGAAATAACGCATACATTTCAAGCAAAGTACTTACTTGTCATTGCTACAGGAGAATTCCCTTTCAGCCATTTCTATTACAGATAAACTGCATTCAGTATGATGGAGATATACTTCTGATAGACAAGTGTGTGTGTGTGTGTGTGTGTGTGTGTGTGTGTGACTTTAAGGCATCCTATGAAATGCATTCCCCTTTGAAAGGGGCATTATTACTGTTTGTAAATGTATGTCAGCTGGATAGACTTTTATGAGCTGAGTAATACAGGTTGGGGTATGCTACATACATACATACTTCATTACACATACTGTTTTAAACACAGAGGTGGCCTATGTGAGGAGAGAAGATGATTTTCACTGAAGTATTCTGCCCATTATAGATGTAAAAGTGCATTTTTAATACATTATAAAAATTATCCTGCTTAAACAATTACACACACACACACACACACACACACACACACACACACACACACACACACACACACACACACACACACACACACACACACACACACACACATACACACACACATTCAGTTTTTTCCATAACTACATCATTAATAAAATATGATAGTTAAAATATATATTTATCAAAGCACTAATGAGACATTTCTTGCAAAAAAACATAATCTGTATGCAGTGTTACCTTCCTGGTCAAAGTTATTAGAAACTGCAGTTAGATACCTTTTTAAAAAATAAGTGTTACCTGGATCACCTGTGTGATATTTCTTTAGTTAACAGGTGGATTTTCTCCACTAAGTATTGTTCAGAGCACTGATGGCTGTGCAATGCCACTTAGTACTGTCCAGACTGCTGATGGCCATACATTGCTGCTAAATAGTGTCCAGAGTGCTGATGGCCATGCATTGCTACTGAACCTGTTTGTGCTACAGAAAACTACCCAAATAACATGTTCTACTTTTTCCTTAAGCAGGTAAATTTGATTGTGTGCTACTCAGCAGCAAACAAGTACACAAGGCAAGTAATAGAAAAAAAAACATAAAGCTATGATGAAACTGATTCCTACATCTGGAATAATCATTTCCACAGTCCCTTCACACTGTATGAATTTGAACCCAGAGAAACTGTGTTAAGGGGCCAAAGGCATTGCATTTACAGCTTCTGCCACAGAAACAGGTATGCAGCATGTGCACATCACTCACACGTTAGTAGTACCATGCATCTGTGCCAAATATGTTTGTGCTAATGAAGCTTACAGAAAGGAAATTGCTCAGTTTCCTTCAACTCTGGGCCCATTTTGTGCTTTGCTAAGCAGTACTGACATTACACAGGCAAAAGAACAAAAATAACAGTTTATATTCCACACAACAAGTCATAAGATGCATGTTCACATCTGCTGCAAATATTGCAAGCAGCATGTAGCTTCAAACCCTGCATCCTCCTTCCTGTTTCTTTAAAATCATTTCATTTAACTCTTGTATTACAATAATACTTAGATGAATGTAGAATTTCATCTCTTGCTGCTGTTCTGAGTGGTGTAGCAAAGCACACCTGTGTGAATGGGAAATATGCTACTGATGGCAAAATAAGTTACATTTTTCAGTTTATACCTTAGGAGGAGCAATAACAATTGTTAGCTGCTAATAGCTTGCAGCTGTTTCTGATTGCTCTGACTACAGCAAAATGCAATAATGAAGTGACAGTTCTCTTTGAAGTGTTTGTATCATGAATAATTGACTTAAAATAAAAAGACTTGAGAGCTGTGAGATTAGCTTTAACAACATTGTCATCCTTGTACTGAGAGCATTCTATCCATCCTTTGCTTAAAATCCATCTGAAATGCTGTTCATCTATATTACACATTGACACAAAGATGCAAGTAAATGAGCATGACATTGCATTTTGGTAGTTAAGCCTAAAGGATTAAGCCAAGAGATGTGAAGATGGTCAGAAAATAAAGAGAAGTAGTTGCTGGCGGTGTTTGCAACCTGACATCAAAATGGTGGGGACCATTATTAGTTCATAGTTTAGTACTAAACTAACTGTCCTTGTGAGACATTTTAAGCCTAGCCAATTATCCCTTGTGAGACTCAAACCTTGCGCTTTGTGTTTGTAAGGCAAGCACCTTAGCCATTAAGCCACCCTTCCAACCCCTGTGAAATGTATTGGTCAATATGACAGTAATCTAGACCCATTCAAGCAAATGAAAAAGTAACATTTTCTAGTCCTATGCTGGTGGCAAAGAGGGATAAGAAACACAACTGTATGTTGTTATTGTACTGAGTTAAATATTTAATTCTAGATAGTGTGGTGCCTGATAGAGTTGATGCATATTTTCTGAGCATATGATCAGGTTGTATCACAGACCTAAGAAACTTCACAATCCTGCCTTTTCATATTTATAACCCTATATGTGTTGTGTTCTTCATTGGTGTGCATTTCTGTAGAGCACACTGTTGACTGGCAGCATTTCAAGTTAGTGAGCGAGGGTGCACTGCCCAAGGTATACACTGTGAAGTGTAACTGGTCTTGCAATCGGTATTACATTTCACATTTCCATAGGGAAGCTTTGCTACAGCATTTTGAACAGCAGTAAGACAAAATTGCTGTGTGGAATATAAATTGTTATATTTGTTTTTTTGCCTGTGTAATGTCAGCACTGATTAGCAGAGCACAAACAGGGCTCAGAGTTGAAGAAAACTGAACATTTTCATTTCTGTAATCTGCATTAGCACAAACATGTTTGGCACTGCTGTGAAGTATTTCTAATGAGAGAGTGATGTGCACATTTTGTATACCTGTTTCTGTGGCAAAAGCTGTAAATGCAGTGACTTTAGCCCCTTAACACAGTTTTTTTTTGAAGTTCAAATCCATATGGTGTGAAGGGATTGTGGAAATTATTACTCCAGATGTAAGAATCACTGTCATTTATTTAACATTTGTTTACCAAGAAAGTCCACTTGGAACAAAGCCAATTTTCATTGGAGGCCTGGGGAGAAAAGCTCCAGACGCATGTCTTTGTAACGTGGGAGGAAACTGGAGCACCTGGAAGAAACCAACACAAATGCAGGGAAGGCATGCAGACTCCACACAGAAGACACTCCATCTGAGAATTGAACCAGAGAACCTCTTGCTGTGATATTTGGTTTGTGACAATGCTACCGCTGCACCACTGCACCATCATCATAACTTTATATGCTTTTTATTACTGTTTTTGCCTTGTTCACTTGCTCAATGTTAGTGTTGCACAATCAAGCTTACCTGCTTAAGGAAAATAGTGAAGTATGTTATTTGGACAGCCAAGCTTACCAGTGATGCGTGTCTATCAGCACCCTGGACAGTACTGAATAAAGAAAATCCAGGCGCTGATCTAGCTTTCAGTGTGGTGCAAAGTATAAGTGCAGTGTCTTTCAAAATGTCACACAGGTGATCCAGGGTTCAAATCCAAACAGCACTATCATTACAATAGGATTTCAGAATAGAGTTTCTAATGATACTTTGATTAAAAGGTAACACTACATACAAATAACTATGTTTATTATAAATAAAAATCTGCCTAAGCAGCAGAGACCTCCAAAGCAGACACCCAAGCAACCGCTACCCCAAAACAAAACAACACAACACATACAAAGCAGCTCAAGTGTGCAGTGCAGCAACAGTTACTAAACTAAACAAACAAACACACTGATAATTGGTGACTCTGACTCTCACAGGCACACTCCAGCGCACGCTCCACCAGGCTGAACAAGGAGAGAGGTGAGTTGCCCTGTGAGCTAGGATGTCGCACATATAACACACACACCAGGTCACTCAACTCACTCCAAAGCAAGTACAAAAATGACTCATGCATTCTCCATGCTGGTGGTGAATGACCTGAGGCTGACCCTCCTCACTAGACATGGAAGAGACATAGAGGAGAGCTCTGCATGCTTAGCCCAGGCGTGTATGACCCTGACCTTGAGTAGCATCTTACCCCTCACCAGAATGATGCCACAATATGAGAGACAAGATGATCAATTCTTTGGTTTTTTGGTCATTTGGTGTCATTCAAAGGGGGGGAGGAAATGCTGTCAGCCTCTGATGACCCGACATGCCCCACTCTCTTGCGATGTGGCTAGGGATGGCTTACCTGTCTGGGCCGGAAATTTTACATGCCTCAAAACCAAGGCAAGAATTCCAAAGCCCCCCTGGGCCTGGAAAATACGCCCAGACTGCTGAAGAATTTTTTATAAACGCATTCTATGAACCTTTCAGGAAGCTCATGCAATGCAAAATCAAAAAAAACCCAAGACCAAAAACCAAAGGCAGACTGTCTGGTCTGGTGGACCCATAGCCAAAAACAAACTATAATATAGAAGGAAGCTACTACATGATGCAAAAAAAAAAAAAAGGGCATCATGATCATCATTTAGCAAAAAATACGCACTCATAAAATAAAATCAATCTAAGGCCAGCAGCTTCGAGAAAAATTCAGGACAGGATAAATCAAAGGACAGGCTTTCTTTAGTTATTATGTTAGGAATTATGGGAGGGTTCCCAGATATGTCATGATAAATAGAAAAACAATAAAAAATACAAACAGACATTGCCAACATCCTAGCTGACAGGTTCAGTGCAAACTTCTCACCCCAAAGGGCAAAAAGGGCCACCAAATTAGTGCAAGCCCCGCTGACCCCATCCCCTCAGAGTGCCCCTCAGAGCCGCAGTGAAAACACAGCAAAGCTGGAGCAAATGCAAAGCAAAGGTGGAGTCCAGACTCTGCCCCAAGCCAAGAGCTAAGTGGCCAAACAAACTACTGTTCAAATGCAAACTTACTAGGTACAATAAGACTTAAGTTTATGCCTTCATACAGTGGTCCCTAATCAAAGGTGGTGCCTCAACGGATCGGTCCCTCCCCACCCAGCTGCCCCTCATAGATGGTGCTGCTAAGCCCTAGGGAAAGGATCATCATGGACCTCATAAAGGTCATGGAGACCCTGATCCTACACTCCTTTGACCTCCAGAAGGGGGATCCCTACAGACAGGCCTGCCTTGTAAACTAACCCTGGTTCCTTTTAAACCTGGTGGATTTCTTTGAAACAGTCACCAAGGCCATTCAGCCTACCCTACCTGGACCAAAGCACAGCCTACCATACCCCCGCCCACGAAATGAACCTAGTAATGCTTTGATAGATAAATCTTTCTATGTAACATTTCTCATAAATGATTTACTTCTGAAACACAGCTGAATGTGTGTGTAATTGTTTAAGCTGGTATATTATGATAATAAACTAAAATACACTTGCATATCATCTTCTCTCCTCACACTGGCAGTTTGTCTGTAATAAACATGATTAAACCTTTCTTGAAATGTATACATTATTTATTCCTTAGGTTTGAGTCCCACATTGATCAACTGACTTTTTGCCGTGTATAATTCCAGAAAGTTATATGCCAAATCATCCTATCTAACTTCCAAAACAACAAGGATAACAAGCCAAGCCATTGAAGCTGTCAGTGTTAACCATCTGAAAAAGTGTGAATATATTCAGCATCACACATATTGTTTGATAAAATACCTTCCACCTTGCTTACAAGTGTTTTTTTTGTGCTTACCATCATGTAAATACAGTTGGCATGGCTGTGCATGTCTGCACACTAGTCATTAAACGTGAGGTTAGAATTTGGTGCAAAATCATTCTTAGAGTTGTTTCTTAATTCTGTAGGCAAGGCTGGTGCAGGAGATGATGGTAGTAAATTTAAAGCACAAAGGTGGGGTGTGGAGGAGACTAGGATTTTTGTGGCACTCCTCATGAAGTTCTACAGTCATAGGCTATTGCATGGGGGATTACACTGGGTTTCAGTATAATACTAAGGCTTGGAAGAAAGTAGCCAAAGCTGTCTCCAGTGCAACTGGCATCCCATGCACTAGAGATAATTGTCGTCACCACTATAGTGACCTGAAATGGTGCAAGAAGGACCTCCTTAGCCAATGGCAGGATGAGTTTAGGACTGCTGACATCACACAGTTGTTTAAGTAAACTTAACCTATATTAAATGTTATAGAATACAGTACCCAGGTCAGATTGTTACTCAGTATGCTTTTGTGAGTCTTCTATTATTCTTATGTTTTGTATAGCTGCCAAAGACATTGCAGCAAATCATGAGATGCACCAAGAGAGCTTAACTTGCTTCAGAGAAGCACGAGGTACGTATGCATCAGGTCTTACTGTAAACCTATTAACTATTGTACTTGTATTTATGATATCATAGCAGTGCAGCTGATTAATGGTACAACAGAGTAAGACCCTCCCATCATACCTGAGTGTGGGAAAGGTGCATAGACTGGATTATCATAACTGTTCATTGTCTGAAAATATATCACATGTTATGCCACAGATCTAATTCTGTCTCTTTCTTTCGTATCAGCCCACCTCTTCACTCTTTCTCTTTTGTGGTGGTGGAATATTTTATATGTCTGTATGTCTAAGAACTGTTCTGTTGTCATACATTTCCTTTTACAAAACCTGACATGCAGCACAGAGAGGTAGACTGACAACTGTGTATCGGCCCACCATCCCTCCACAGGTTGTAGCACTGACACCCACCCCTGCAGTTTCACATGCTGTTAGTGCTGCCTCCACAACCCCTGTCCTAACTTGTCCATCCACATCATGTAGCTCTGCCCCAACAACTGGTGCACTGGTACCCTCTAGGAGTAGTAGTAGTGGAGGTGATGATTTTGTCACCCATCAAGAACTGACAGAGCTGGTGGAGGATATTATGGAAAGGAACCTCAGTGCCCAAGTCATTGAAAAGTAGCTTATCATATTGGAAAGACTATGCCACACTGTGTACTGACACAAGAAACTGAGATAGGAGATAGTGATGACAGTTCTGAGGATGAGGAGTAGATTCTCACTGTCTCAGGCTTGAAACGGGTGTGCCTCTGATGTCCCCTACCTATCCCCAACCATGGTGTTACCCAACCTTTTGTGTCCACCACCATCCTTGTCTATCTTGTTTGTCCTATATGTCTGCACCTGTTTCCTCAACTAACCTTCTTACCTGACCCTCATGTTCCTACCTTCCCTAACATTCTTCTGTATTTGAAAGAAAAAAAGAAAAAATGGGCACTGTTCCACAAAAAATAACACCCCATATACAGCTTTCTGTTTCACCTATTTGTCCTGCTGACACACTTGATTTGGTATAATTAGCTGTACACATTATTCTGTTGTTGTCACCTACCCTTGATGTGGTGACAGTCCAAAATAGGCAAATTCTGACTACACTTATAAATTTATATTGTGAATAAGTAGATAGTTATTGTTCTCTTCCACTACATTCCTGCTAATTCATCTACAGTAAACTCTCAGTTAACTGTCACCCATGGGGATTGATAGATGCCGGATAACTGTAGTTTCTGGTAGCTTGAGAGTTACTATTAAAAATAGGCCTGACTAATACTGTACCCTATAATATTTGTCTGGTTTGTTCTCAGGTTGGGGAGAGAGGTAATTTAGTCCTTTTTAAAACTCTAAATCTCTAAAAACATAAGGTATGTTTCGGTGGTGGGAAGACAGAAAGTGCAACACATGAAAATTATACTGTATTTCTTCGATTTTTTTATTTTGCCGGTTCATAGGTTCATAGGTTCATAGGTAGACACTAGGCTATCTGCCCTAGGGCATTTATAAGCCTAGCCAGAGTGTATTTGGCTTCCACCTCCCTATTAGATTAGCCTACTGTGCCTCTGTAAAGTAGGTCACAGAAGGTACCCTTTTAAGATTAGTTTGCTGTGCTTCTGTCTAGCAGGGACACAGAAGAGATCCCAGGGATGAATTTGCGATTTCCCATCCACGCGTCCAGATTTCGCTTGAAGAGGGTCAGCGAGGGGCTATGTCTAACATGAATTGGGATTTTATTCCAGAGTGAGGGGAGCCTCTGGGAAATGAATCTGTCCCTCCAGCATGTCCTATTTATTTTTGTGCTGAGCTTTAGGTTCCTGGAGCGTGTAGCTGTAAGGGACTTGGATTTTTTGAGGTGGAGCATGTCCATTAATTCTGGGTTTGACATGGCTTTGTACATCAGGCATAGATCGCCTCTGAGTAGGCGGTAAGCAACTGAGTAGAGCTGGAGTTTCTTTAGTTGAGCTGCATAGGACATCTGTTTGTAGCCCATGATCCTCTTGGTGAGGTACTTTTGGGGTCTCTCCAGTTGCTGCAGGTGTCGGGTAAGGTACATCCCAAAAGGGGCATTGTATTCAATTATGGGCCTGATGATTGACGAGTAGAGAGGCACAATGACCTCTCTTGATCTAGATGCAAACCCTTTCGTGATAAGATGGGCTATATAGAAGGTCTTTCTAACCACTTTGGCAACGTGATTATCAAAGGAGAGATTACTATCTACGTTGGTCCCCAAATCTCTAATTACTTCTTCCATACTTAATGGATTACCACCTATGTGGTAATTTGTGGGCACCTTGTTTTTCCCAAAGGGGATGACTATGCACTTTTTAGCATTTAGCTCTGGCACCAAGCATCCGTCTCTGTGAGACCCTTTTGGAGGATGCTTGTGTCAGCTAGAGATTCGATTATGGCCCCCAGTTTGCAGTCATCTGCAAACTTTGTCAGCCATAATCCCCCTGTGTTAGCCTGAACCTCAGAGAAGTATATACTGAACAAGAGAGGTCCCAGAACTGAGCCCTGTGGGACGCCACTTGTAACTGGTTTGGATTCGGACATGGCACCTGTGATTCTGACCATGTGGGTTCTATCTCTGAGCCAGTTTGCAACCCATCTTGTGATATAGGGGTTGATATTTAAGCTGGTAAGCTTATTTTTTGTTTGACAGTGCTGGTTGCTTGAGTTCCAGTTAATTGAGAGTTTCCTGTACTATATCCCCTGTGTCTTCCCATCTGCTTGCCCCCACATTTCATCACTTTTCTATCAACCCCAATTTCACATGTTTAATTTTGTCAAAAAAATAGAATCACGGACAACACACGTGGCCCATAAGAAAGCCTTCACTTTTAGTCCTCAGCCTTTTCATAGAGTCAAATGACATTGTCTGTCTGACATCGCTTTGCTAAAGAATAAAAGCTACATAGGGTGTCACTGTCCCTTCAAATGTGTGACTTTTAGATGTGTGAAGTAGGATTTCTATAGTGGGGTCTAGAGATAACAGTCAAGTCTGTAAAAATAATTTTTCTTCTTAAAAACGGATCACATCCAGCATTAGGTGAAACTCATACTGCCTGTTTTTATCAGTGTCTTTCCTGTGAATGAGTTGCCTATGTATCTCTTTAAGCCCCTTCCGTTTTATCAGTTGTAGTACTTAGCATTTTTAAATGATGTCTAGCAGTGTGCAATTGTAATATGTTGTGCTAAATAGCACTTCAGGTCTTATTACATAGTGTGGTGGTATTTGCCTTACACCTCAACGTACATCCAGTTAACTTGTGATTTTCCTTGAAACATGGCTATGTATAGTAGGCATACATAATTATTTCAGTAGCTATTACTTGTACAATCTTTCCAGGAAACATATGTACAATAATCATAACTAGGTAGTCTTAAAGTCTTGATAAAAAGTTAATGTAATAATCACATTTTGACACTCTTTGTAAATTTACCTGCAGATTGGAGTCAAACCCTGCTTAAATGCTGCTTTTTCATTTAGGTCAGAGAGATCACACCTTGTTCCACAGAGAAATCTAGGTTTAATGGGTGGATTTTCTCCACTATCTATGATCCAGAGTACTGATGGCTGCATATCTCCTATAAGACTGTTTGCAGTGTAGAAGGCACACCAAATGTAATGCTTCATTGTTCCCTTCAGCAGGAAACTCTGTTTACTCACAGAGTACTGTTGTTCAAATGGGGAAAGCAAGCAAAGCATTTCAATTTTGAGTTGAGCTTTGGAGCTAAAATGGAAAGGTATAATAAAACATGTGGGGCAGCACTGAACACCACTAAATAATGATACTTCACAGTCCCATTTCAACAGATCAAAGTATCATCACATTCGCTAACACTTTGCCAACCTTCACTCAAATACTTTCTCAGCTTTCGGAAATGATTTAGAACAGAAATGAGTATTGCTACTGGATGATATTACTTCATTATAATGTACTGATGTGAAATGCAGTGAACTGTGTGTTTAATTGATCATGTCATTCTGGGCAGTTGTCTCTGCATTGTAGCACTAACACTTACAAATCATATGCAACCAAACAGAGCCATGATGTATAAAAATCATCATGTTTTATCCCTCCAGCATTGGAACATTAAGTATTATTTGGTATTGACTGGTCAGATTGCCTATGCATGAGCAAATATCATAGCCAATATCAGTGGCATTTATTTATGTTTACATGCCATCATCGTAAACTGATGATCCATGAATGATTCATTGTCCTTCCCTTGTTTCACTAGTGTGTATGTCTCATGTACACAAGACAGATAGGTACATTACTGTTATTTCTACAGTACACATTAATGACAGCATAGCTGACATAAGTCAGCAGTATGTATGCATTAATGAGCATAACATAGACCTTGCTCCATCATATCAACAAATATGGATTTGCACAAAACCTTCAACATCACAACATTGTCTCTCACACAGAACCAGATGCTAATCTGATCAAGACTGCACTGTTAGGTTGTAAAGTCAGAATTCTACAGTGGTGCTTGCTTTACGTACTGTGCCCTCTAGAATGCATAGCTAGGTAGGTTGGGGGGGTTAATCTCAAAGTAGTCAACTTATATGTGTATGGTGTTATACAGGTATGATCTGAACTACGGTTGTCCACAATACAGTAGAAGCCTGGAGTTTATTTTAAACTACAGGGTGAGTTGTCATCAATTTCATACCCTTCTTATAACATCATCTTCTCTAGGAAGCCACACTGATATAATGTATAATTTGGTTTATACCACAGTCTGTACAATGTGTAAACAGTTTTATGTCAGGAAGACTAACTGTATGCGAAAACAAAGGATTCTACAACATGTCCAAGATATAAATCAGATGAATGAGCAAAACACGTTAACCAGACATCTTTCTTCATACACAGATCATCTTTTCAATGTTTTAGTTCTGCAGTTTATTGAGAAAAATAAAAGCAATGGAGATATTGTTAATGCCACAGAGTTAGCAGAACTGTGCTGGATAGTAAAACTGCAAGCTCACGGATTCCCTGGTTTAAATGCACAGGTCTCTTTAAAACATAGGGACACAGGTGGACAGTGGTCTCTCCTTCGATAACCACCTTGCCACAACAGTTAGGAAATCCTTCTATGGGGCACACCTCATCACTAAGGGCTTTTCATCCAGAAGAAAGGAGGTAATTGTCCCACTGTACTCATCCCTCATTAGACCCATTATAGAGTGCAACACCCCATTTGGTATGTACCTCACAAGACATCTGCAACAGCTGGAAAGGATGCAGAAATACCTCACTAAAAGAATCGCAGGCCTAAAGCAGATGCCCTATGCTAACCATCTAAAAAAAACTCCAGCTATACTCTGTGGCATATTGTCTACTCAGAGGTGATCTCTGCTTAACAAACAAGGCCATGTCAAACCCTGAGCTGTTGGACATGCTCCAGTTAAAGAAATCCCAATCTCTCAGAGCCACACGCTCCAGGGATCTAAACCTTGTCATCACAATGAACAAAACATGCTGGAGGGATTGGTTCCTGACCCAGAGACTCCCCATACTCTGGAATAGACTCCCCATACATGTCAAGCAGAGCACCTCCTTGGCCTTCTTCAAAAGGAACCTTGACAATTGGATGGGAAATAGGAAATTCACCCCTGGGATTATATCAGTCTCCCTGCTAGACAGGGGTTCAGGGAAGTAAATATTGTGGGAAGAAATATCCAGGGAATTGTTATGACTAGGCTTGTATAGGCCCTAGGGCCAATAGCCTAGTACCAACATATGAACCTAAGACCAGTGCTGAAAGAACACAGAGTTCATTGATTAATGGAAAGTAACAACTGGTTACAAAGTGTTTTAAAAGCAGCTTCTGTTATGTGTATAAATCAGATCCGAAGAAGGCCCTTAGCCTGAAAGTGCTTCTCTATATTTTAATTTATTTTATTAAAGCTTTTGTCATTCAGCCATGTTTGTTGGTTTGCTTATGACTGATAATTTTGATGTGCTGGTTTTAGAAAGCTGACCTTCAGCCACTTGTCTTATCATTTTTGTTGGATAATTGTTTTTTGTGTTGGGAATGTGGCACATGGTGGAGAGTTTAAATCTGGAGTTTGATTATAATCCAGGAATGTCCAGTATGGCTAAACAGATGGAAAAACTGAACAACATAATAAGGAGGGACTGTAATCCACTGTTAAAGCTTACATTTTCACAAAAACAACAAGGTGAGATAGATGGCTACAAGCCAGCAGATATTGAAACATTTAACATGAAAGTTAAAGATTTGGAAACCAGTTATATAAAATGAAATTATTACAATAGCATTACAAAATTCATTACAATTCATTACAAAATTCATTACAAAATTATTCCAAGATGTCTAAGAGTTTTGTATTTGTCTACTTATGGAGAAACATATCCAGAATTATTAAAGAGTTAGCAGCCTTTGAACCTTGAGTAGAGTTATAAATATATGTGACTTCTGATATATTTTTTCAGCTCAATGGAAAAGGAGATTGAAAGAATACAGGAAGAAATGTTTAGTAAGTATAAGGTGGATTTTTACTTATATAAATTAGATACAATGTACGAGAATGTGTCAGCATATGACTATAAGTTGCAGTAGATAAAATAGAAAAAGTTGGAAAGAGATTGTAGAGATACTGTCAATGGAAATATTTTTACATGAACTAAAATGAATGCATCTATTGGTGTGGAGCACACAAGAGAAAGGGAATCTATTAGTGAAGTGGAAACTACAGTGTACAATGAAGTGGTAACAGGTGTGTCAAGTCAAACAAAAGTTAATGGTAGTCAGCACTGTGAACTTGACCTTGAGGATAGAATAAAAGAGTATTCTGCCATAATAGCTAAACCTGAGCAGGTTTTTCCATTGCTGCCAGCTCCATTAAAGCAGAAAAGTATTGTATGACAAAGGGAAAGGTTATTCAGCAGAGGCTGCAAGAGATGCAAGGTCTCTGTGGAGCCATCACCAATAGAACAAACTCAGAAGAAATGAAAGCAAAGTCTGAGAATGATATTCTGGTTATTTTTTCTGATCTTGTTATAACTGATACTCAAATTTCGTTACCTAATAAAGGTTTAAGTTTTAGTCCATCAAAATGCTCAGATTTTGCGGATATAGTAATTGATTTGAAATTGTTTGCTCATAATATAGCACTGGATATGATGTTCTCAAAAGAGGGAGCTATGAAATAGTTTAAAAAGCCTAGGTACCACAGTTGTACCACAGTTGAATGCAACACCTGAAACATTTGTGAAAGTATTGAAACTGAAATATAGGTAATATTTAATGAACAAAAGAATATGAAATTCTACAATTTCACAAAAGCCAAACAGACAGCCCTGCAGGAGTTGAGAAAAAATAGAGATATTATAATCAGGTCAGCATATAAAGGAGGGGCCACTGTTCTATTAAACTATGATGTGCATGTTTGTAGCATGCTGGAATTGCTTACAGAAAAGAAACTTATAAAAAGATTAATATGAAAGATGTGAATCAGATAATTGCAGTAATTCGAGACAGTCTATATGATTTATTAATGACAGGATCAATTACTAAAGAGTTGTATGACTATATAGAAGTTTCCAAACCCATGATCCCAATTATACAAGGGCAGCCAAAGATACAGAACACTCGTTGATGCACCAGTGCAACCAATGGTTGCTGAAAGGGGTTGGTCAACTGAACCTCTGTCTAGCCTTATCGAATGCTATCTAGACCCTTTACTAGATACATCTTAGATTCATAGGTTCATAGATTCATAGTTAGGTTCTAGTCTATTGGCCCTGGGCCCTATATAAGCCTAGCCAAAAAGGTTCCTTAGCTTTTGCCATCCAAGAAAATTATTTTCCTGTGCTCCTGTCAAGCAGTGCTGCAGAAGTGATCCCCAGTGTGAATTTTCTATTTCCCATCCAGTCATCAAGATTTTTGAAAAGAGGGTCAATGAGGAGCTTTGCTTGACATGAATGGGTAGTTTGTTCCAGAGATCGTAATAAAAGATGCCTGGTAGTTTTTGGAGACGCTGTATGAATGTGCTGAAAGGTGCTTTAAGTTTAACAACTGCTTTATGCTAACATTGGATGTGTGTAGTCTCTTCAAAATTTTATTTCTTTATTATTTATTGATTTGACATTTGTTAACTGGGTTAATCCAACTGGGCAGAAAAAACATTTTCAGTGGAGATTTGAGGAGAAAAGCTCCAGTATAGACAAATTACAATACAAATGTAATATGCACATATAGAGAAATATATGACACAAGTTCCAGAAAAAAATCAAGAAGTATGGCAGAATAATATTACACCAGTTCCAGAAGTACAAAATGGCACAGTAATCTAATAACAATTAGTAGCAATTGATACTTTTTTTCCTTTCTTTCTTGGGAGTGAGGAGGTTATCACAGAGAAGTGAGGAATATATATAAGAGAAGATGCAATTATTCCAAATGATGAAGGAATTGAGGCTGTATGGCAGTTTGTAACTTCCAATAGTAATTATGACTCAAAACTAATTCATCTGATTTGTATTCTTTCTCAAGATTGTACTTGAGAATAATGTGTTCATGTTCAACAATGACTACTATTTACAACAGCAAGGTGTAGTGATGGGGACTAGGTGCACCGATAGTTATGTAAACACTGTAATGGTTGCATGGGAACAACTGTAAGTGAAGGGACAGCATTGGTTTTCAAAGCATTTGTTATATGGGTCTATATTAGATACTCAAAGCTACTGAACTTTGAATACGATATGATTGACACCATATTGTCGAAGTCCAGTAACATCGAATATCTAATAAAAACAGTAAATAAAGTTAAAAAAAACAGAACTACTTGCTCTACCCCCCATACCCCCTGCTACTTAAATATTCTAACTCTGAGACTGCACTACATTGAAGTAAAGGAAAACTCTCCTTATGCAGATTTCCGTTTACCTCTTCGATGTTCTGCGGTTTCGCTGCTTACATGTCGGCAATGTCAGATTCAACATTGTGACCATTTGAGATTCTAATATAGACCCTTGTTATATTATAAAGGATTCGTGGATGACATCTTTTTATTATGGAGAGGTCCCCAAGACAAACTGGAAGAGTTTATTGTATATCTGAATATGATTACAACTTATTTTAGGTTTACAGCATTTTGGTCTCCATGATATATAGATTTTTAGATGTCACATTAGGCATAGATGAACAAGGTAATCTGTATATCCCCCCTGGAAACAATAGTCTTATAATAGAAAACCTGCTTAGCTGGGCCTCCACTACCTACAATCAGGAAATAATAATCTTAGGTGACTTTAATCTGGATTGGTCCACATGCACTTCCATAAGTCCAGCTAATCATATTAACCTCATTGGTTTCTCCCATTTTATCTTCCCACCTACAAGAATCAACAAACACAATGATAAGCATTCCATCCTTGACTGGATACTCTCCAATCGCCTAAACCTATGCTCACAGTCTAGCTGCCTCTCTGACTCCCTTAGTGATCAATCCCAGACCTATGTAATTAGGCACAAAGAACATTCCACCAAAAACCACTATCTACAAGTATATAGATACCAAGAATCACTTCTCCATAGAAATATTTAACACCCTCTTAAAATGTCACAACTGGTCCCCCTTAAATCAACTTCCCCTTGATGAGGCAGTCATCTACTTCAACAACTCATTCTTAAACATCTTAAACTCATTAGCCCCTATTAGAAAAATACGTTGCAAATCTACACCTGATTTTTGGCTAACTAAAGACACCACAATCATAATGAAACAAAGATCAGTCTTCAAAATCCCAGGCTTCACTCTACAACTACCGCCAACTATGTAACTGAGCCAAAAATCAATTTTGATCAGGCAAAAAATCATACTACACCCTGATCCAACAAAAACATAAAAATAACCTTTAGACATTTTGGCAGTCCATTAAACAACTCTTAATTCCTGGACAATCCACTATCCCCTCACCAATCAACCTTAATTCCAACATAAGTATAGCAGCCCAGTTCAACTCACATTTCATAAACTCCATCCTGACCTTAGTAAACAACAGCACCCATATCCCTCTAATCATCCCCACAACTACTGTCCATCAATCTGCAGCCTTCTCATTTCAGACCATCCTGACCACATACATGAAAAAACTCCTTCTTCAACTGAAACCCACCAGACATGCAGTAGATCAACTCCCAAGCCAATCTCTTAGACTAGCAGCTGACTGTATCTCATACCGCGTCTCTTTATTCATTAATCATTCCATTACTGAACAATATGTAACATTACTCTGGAAAATCTCCAGTATCATTCCTCTGCATAAGAGTGGCCAATACACAGAATTATCCAGCTGTAGACCAATTGCCATACTTTCCCCTTAGCAAAATACTTGAAAATGTATACAAATCAACTACTGACCTATCTGCTGAACAATAACCTTCTCACAAAATCCCAACATGGCTTTAGACCAAAACATACCACCACAACAGCCTTATTAAGTTTTACAGGCTACATCAACCACCACAGAAATAGTAACAACCTCGTCTCTTGCACCTTCTTGGATACGCCAGAAGCATGTGACATTATATTCCATCAAAAACTACTTGAAGATTTATCATCTGTCTACCTCTCACTTTCTTCCATTACCTGATTTTACAGCTATCTATCCAACCACCAGCAAGCAGTTATATGGAAAGATGAAATCTCTACCCTTCTCCCTATTACTGTAGGAGTCCCACAAGGCTCTATTCTTGGGCCTCTACTTTTCTCCATCTTTACAAACAATCTTAGTTCAGCATTCCCACATGCAACTATCATGCAGTATGCAGATGATCCCACTGTTATCTGCACAGCCCCCTCCCTCCCTGAACACCTATCTAAGACCCAGAGTTCCTTCCCAGACATAAAGCAGTTTCTTAAAGAAAGACAACTCATACTGAACCCTAGCAAGACAAAGCTAATGATATTCTACAATAATAAAACCTCAGAACCACCTTCACCACTTCACATACTCTCCTCCAATGGCACTATAATTGAGCCAGTAGATAGCACAACGTTATTTGTTGTCACAATAGACTGTGCCCTAAAATATGACACGTACATAGCCCTTTACATATAAAAGGTGCATATCAAGCTCGGCTGCCTGTATAGGTCAAAGACATTCCTCGCCCCCTTGACAAGACAAGCCATAGCCAGAACTCATCTTCTGTCCACACTACTGTATGCCTCCCCCATGTTCACTAATCTTAGAAAATATGAACTGTCCAAATTAAAGATATGCTGTCATAAAGTAGCTCACTTTGCTGCCAGCCTCCAAAATAGAATCCATCACTATAAAGCCCTGAAACAGCTACAGTGGCTGGAGCTACAAAACCTACTTGCTCGTAACCAACTCACAATTGCTCACAACATCTTACAGCAACCAGAAGCCTGTCCAGCACTAATGAACCTAGTCCAGCCTTACAACACAACCCATACCCTCTGCTCATCCAATAAACTATTTCTGAAACATAAGAAATCCAGCAGCACTTTTGGTGACTCCTTATTTGCAAATGAAACTGCAAAAATTTGGAACAGCATTTCCCAACATATACTAAATACCCCATACTGCCTCCAAATTCAAATTCCTTCTTAAAGGACATTTAAACAATAATTTTCTCTGTCCCTGTATGACCCCTGGATAAGTTTATCTCTCCTCTCTCTTCACTTCCCTTAACTGGTACCTCCTGTTAAATATCCTGTTAACCTTCTCTCTCCTCACTCTTCATATTACCTAACAGTAACCTCCTTCTAAATCTCTCCTTCCAGAGACCACTTTTACATCTTAAACTCACTCTGCTGAAGGAGTATAGCTTACATTTACCAAAAAATTGGTAGCACTGTAGAAATCTGTATACTTTGTAACTGCATACACTTGTTAACAATCCTATTAATAATGCTTAATGTCTACCTTTTTTGGAAATACTGTTTAATCTGTATATTGAAATGTCTGTTGACTGCAATTACTATTTCAATCTTTTAATCTGTTATTTTTGTTGTATTATTGGGGCTTTTCACCCCGGGCCTCCGCTGAAAAAGGGCCGCTGGCCCAGTTAAACTATCCCAGTGAACAAATGCAAAATAAAATAAAATAAAACAAAATAAATAAATAAATATACTTCGTTGCTTAGAAAAGACTACTACAGTAATATGTTTCTCCATAGATCAAGTATGCACCCCAAGCATATCTACAATAATATTTTAGAAGGTTAAATGATGAGAGCATCTAGACTGAACACCAGAAAACAAGACTTTATAGTTGCATTGGGACAAATGAGTCAAGAGTTTTTAAGTAGAAGATATGGAAGGGTGAAAGATGAAAATAATGTAAATGAAGTAATGATGTTAAGAATGGAAAAAGGAAAGCCATATTATTCAAAGTCAACAGGGGAATGAAGTGTATATGTGACCGCAAGTATCCAAAGACAAGGGGGTCGAATGGCCCTAACTTATTCAACTAATGTTTGCATGGTGTGTGATGTTATTAAGATAAATTGGAGAATTATGACTTCTGTTATTCTGATGATAGATCACAGAGACTGTTGGTGATAGACCGAGTTCACTTCTAAGAACAATGTGAAATTGAAAAGGCAACTTTGCTACAATAATCAGAAAAGGAAATAGTTTATCATTAAACAGGAACATATCCATTCCATCAGTGTAAATCATATCAATTTTTTTCAAAAAGAAATGATTTTAAACATCCTGTAACTGGAGAGAAAATCGAACCAGAGATCTGTGCCGACTATCATTCAATTAATTTGGTTTATATTGAAGTCTGTACTATGTGTAAATAGTTTTACGTTGATAAAACTAACTGTATGCTAAAACAAAGGATTTTACAACATGTTCCAGATATAAATCAGATGAGCAAACAAAATGTGTTAGCCAGACATGTTTCTTCATACAAAGATCATCATTTCAACTTTTTAGTTTTACAATTCATTGAGAAAAATAAAAGAGATGGATATATTTTTAATGCCACATAGTTAGCAGAACTGCACTGGATTATAAAACTGCAAGCTCACAGATTCCCTGGTTTGAAAGCATCGGTCCCTTTAAGACCAGTGCTGAAGCAATGCAGAGTTCATTGATTAATGGAATGTAACAACTGTTTACAAAGTGCTATAAAAGCAGCTTCTATTATGTTTGTAAATCAGATCTGAAGAAGGGCCTTAGCCCAAAAGTGCTTATCTATATTTTATTTTATTTTAATAAAGCTTTTATCATTCAGCTGTGTTAGTTTGCTTATGATTGATAATTTTGATATCCTGCATAAAGTGCACTCTCCCACTATATAAGTCAAACTTATGTACTGGTGCTTGTGTTAAGTGCTGTGTCCTCTAGATTGTATAGTAAGATAGTAGGGGTTCTAATCTCATGGCAGCCAACTTGTGTGTGTATGGAGTTGTGTAAATATGACCTTAACTATTGACTCCTACTGGCCTTATTAAAAAGTAGTCTGGAATTAATTTTACACTGTAGGGTGTGCCAACATCAGTGTCACGCCCTTCTCCCTCCATCATCGTTTTAGCAACACAGCTCTGATGCCATCCGCTATAAAGTGCACTATCATGATATGGAAGTCAGACTTGCTTGCTGCTGCTTGCATTAAGTACTGTGCCTTCATGTTGGCATAACTAGAAAGGTAGGAGGTTCTATTCTCACAGCAATCAACTTGCATGTGTGATGGTGGGTAAATTACATCACCCAAGGTTTATTTCTACAGGTGTGCTCATTTGACTTAAACTAATGAGAAACATTTACATGCTGGGAACATCCCTTTTTCTCACTATCCATAAAAGCATACTGTCTGCACGCACTGATGATGTCATCATTTCAATAATGCACTCTCACACCACAAAAGTCAGACCTCGGTCTGTTGCATGTGTATTATACTCTTGTGTGTAGACTGT
Source organism: Protopterus annectens (assembly GCF_019279795.1). NCBI lineage: Eukaryota > Metazoa > Chordata > Ceratodontiformes > Protopteridae > Protopterus > Protopterus annectens. The sequence continues at coordinate 931,628,696 of NC_056732.1, read as the reverse complement.
GTCAGTCAGTAGGTAGGAAGTTCAACTATAGCAGTGAGACTCTCCTGATTGAATGTGTGAATGTAAATGGACACTGGAGTGTGTTGCACATCTTAGTATTGACAACATTTAAAATTCCACATAGATGTAGAAGTCATTTTGCACACACATCTCCTTTGCATGACACAGCTGATGTCATCCTTTCAGAGATGCAGTATGTCTCACATGCATTCAGATTTCTCCTGTGGTGAGTGCATGTAATACACTTGTGTGTAGGTGGCTTAAGTACATAGGCAGGGAGTTTTGAAAACAGAAATGATTGCCGTCTGTGGTTGTGTTTCTTCATCTTATTGTGTGAAACAGGCTGTAAATGTATATATGAGGTATATCAAAACACTGTGCAACCGATTTTAGCAGAAACATGAAGGTAATACACAATGGTGATGTCATCCACTGAAATGTGCAATGTCACTGTATTTAAATAAAGCCATAGTTGCCCTTGTGTTTCAGCAAATCTTCATTTGTTTGTGATATTAAATATCTATAGTTGAAATCCCAATGTCACTGCTTACAGTAAATATACATGCTATTAACAATGCTGTCACCCACATGTGATATGTTCATGTGTAGGTGTCTTTTCCTGTTACAAGAGTTTATTCTCTATTTCCTTTGAAAAGGCCTTATTTAAGACTGATGCAGTTATTTGAGTAGATTGTCATTACATCACAGTTGTAGTGAAATGCCTCCTCAGACTGAAGAAGTAAGATGATATCATGTATGTTGTTGTCTAGTTAAGGCATGTGTTCAACCATCACAGTGACAACTCTAGGGGGCTAGAGGTGTGTTTGGGTATACCTAGCATCAGGTGATGTTTGACATACAGCAAGATTATTTCTAAGTAATTACAGGGACACGTATTCCTTGATTCATGCATATGGTATAATGCTTTCACATAACCACACATACAATGATTGGTGATGTATATATACCATTGCACATTCATTGATCCCACTATAGTGTCGATTTTCTCAGTATTTAGGCAAGTGTTCCAAACCAGCATTAAGTGACTATAAGGATTTCTTTCCTTAGCAGCTGTAAATTAAAGACAGAGGCCTCCCCATGAACTTTTAGCAGATATAATTTATGGACAGATAAAGTACAGCTGATTGAGTGACTTCACATAGGTGGAGTACAAATGCTGTGATAGCATTTCTACTATGGCAAATATGATTAATAGCTGTCTTGTTATTGGAAGAGATGTACAGCTTGATGTCCAGTTCTAGCATAGGGATTAACTTTGTGTGAATATACTGATGTTGCACAACAATCATTACATCACATCAGTGTTACCTCTTGAGTTGTTGCACAAACACATATGAACGTAGCTTTGGATTTCCTGAAATTACGGATTTGTTCTGGCACGGTAATGGTGAGAGTGCTACCTTGGGACATGTATTGAGTACTGAGCTGTACGCATGTGTGCTTGGGTGGTATGTGTAAAGACATACAGAGAAGCCATCCTTGACCATGGAATATTGATATAGGACTGATTACATTTGTGTGCACATTAGCATATTCATTTAATTACCATCAGTCTGACATGCTGGTCTGACATTCATTTTCAGGTATTCTTTCTTAATTCACACATTAATTTCATTTATTTGTCACAATACCCATTCCTTCCTCCTGTGGCACCTACAGTTGAGATGCATAGGTATTATAATATTAAGGTGCATAATTCGCCTCAAAGGTTTTCCACCTTATACATGTGTCTGGCCTCTTTCTGTGGTATACACAGTTAATACACAGGTCATTGATTGCATGGGTTCAGTTCTTGCAAAAGGTGATTGTGGCTTCTGAGTCATTCCTATTTCCTACATGTTATATGGACTTAATGCATGCTGTGCAGACATCCCATTATGTATGTACTGTCCTTGCAAACTGTCATTTCAACTCAGCATGTAAATGACATTTATACATCATGTAATTCCCCTCTATTACAATTTGATTTTGAATAACTGTCACTTCTATAATATCATGTCTGCTTTTATTTACCTACATTGCAAAATTTTACTATTATAAAGTTGTCTTTGTGACATAAGCACCTTCATATCAATTATTGCACTAGATTTGGAATATTTACCCTCCCCTCTGACATCTTTCTGTATACGTCTCTTTGATTTCTGTGCACATTGTCATCAGTACAATTTTCCTGTCTGGTAACCAATGTATTGTAGTTGCCCTTGTCGTATTACATCACTTCTTACTTATTACTATATTCATATGTTTCATTTATGTACAATACATTTAGTACACTTTCCCTGCCTGTGTACAGCATGCATTATTTCCCTTACATAGCTCTTTTTGCTGCCGCGCAAGCATGCTTAACAGGTTTGCTCATAGACAAACTTGTTTGTTTACTGTCTATGTTTGTGCTGATCAACACAGTTTCCTGACTGCCAACAATGTGGCTGGCCATGGAAATGTGTTTGTATTCATGTTAGCATGAGTGCTGCTGCTGATCGCACTAATACTTAAACATCATGTAGAGTTCGCACAAAGCCCACACAGTTTTTCATAAATCCCAGGGGATTATCTTTAATGTTTTCTCTCATCATTTAACAGGCAGTGGTAACATCATATATAAGGGTTGCAGCTTATTAACACAAGAGTACAGGATAGTCAATGTTTAGATTTTTTAGATTTTGTGGAGCTGTGTTTTAGTTTAAATAGGTTGCAGTAGTGTTTATAACAGTTAATAGTGAGTGATATGAATATAGAACACCAACTGTGTCACTTACCATATGTCCCACATGCAGGGGAATTCTGGCATTGGAAAATATAAATTAGCACCTCTAACACCTATGTACTCATTGAAGATAATGTATAAAAATGTAAAACTATTTGTTGGCCAGTTTTTGAGGGTAGTTAGTTAAAAAAAACACCAAAATTACTAGTAAACACTTTTGCTCTGTATTAATCAGAGCTTCTTCAGATCTAAGTAGTAACTCAGTAAAGTCCAGGGATACTACACTGCAAATGTACAAATAGTAAACTATAAGGTGAGCATTAAGGTACAATCTGGTCATATCAGGTTGGTGGCTGTAACTGTTTCCATTTTCAGGAAAGCTTTCCAGATGTTTTGCAGCTGCTTAAATTATAAAATTGTACAGGATCTGAAAAAGTTAATTGATGAGAGTGCTTATCCAAATAAAGCTCATTTGAGAAACAGTAATGGGGAATAATCAGTCTTTAAAACTTGATTTGTTTTCATTTTTATTTTTTATAGCTCACTAGTTTGCCAATGTACATAATACCATGACAGGCTCAAACTACCTAGGAACCGTTCTCTGCTCTCAAGCTAATCCACTTAGATTTTTATGTGTATGAAAGGAGGCAAGATGGGTGGAAATTTTATTGAGAGAAAATGTGTGGTAGTGGAAGAGATATCAGGTGGGTAACAGTGAAGTATGCTTGGGAAGGACAGGAAATTATTCTCACACATAGTACAGTATCAATAGGTATAACCAGAATATTTTTGTGTCTTTGATTGCCATCCAAAGTTTTAGAATAATTGAAGACAAGCTACTATTGGATGGATTTTAATGCCATATTGAATCTAGAAGCTGACATGCTGTACTGCTTCACTGCTTTGTAGACTTCCATAGGATGGAATGGAGAGTACTCATGAATGGTATGTAAACATAAGGCTGATAAACATTTTAAGAGAAAGATAGGGATATGAAACAGTGTAGTTTTACTGGGAATAAATGTAGGCAGATATGTTGTTTAGATTTGATCTTGAATGAAAGAGGGGGGTTAGAGGTAGTTTTGATTTTGATGAATGAAAGGGTTGGGGACGTAAGGAATTTAGTTAGCTTGACATATGTATTTCAGACCATGTGACTGTCCTGACAGTGTAGCAATTGGAGGATTTTCAGAATAGAAAGTGTAGAAATAATCCTGAGAATAAAGCAGAATCCAGTGAGACTTCAGTGCTTGAAGATGATCGGTAAGGGAGGTAGTGGAGACAAACAGAAAAACTAAGGGCAAGATAGGTACCACAGATTGAAATGGAATTAAAGCAATTTGGATAAGGAGTCTAAGAGGATGCAGAATTGCAGAATAAGCAAAAAATGGACCAAAATAAGCAAGTAAAAGGGTTGTTGCAATGTTTGCAACAGTTAGCAAGTAACAGGACGTCTGCTGTAGTGGCAGAGAAGATTAAAGACATAAACATTTGCCATAGCTAGATGTAGAGAAACACAAACTGAGACAAAGGGGTTCCTATTAGATTGTCGAAACTCTGTTTATGCAAATACAAAATCATCGACACGTATTGCGCGAAATACGTAATCGTCAAACGTGCAAAACCACGAAATTCAAAATATCGAAGTGTTTTGGTTGGCCCTTCTGTGGTATAGCTCCGTAAGGGAAATGTGCGATAATTATGGACCTTAGAGTTAGGGTGCTGGTTAAGGTAAGTGCATAGATAGGTAATGTGTGTAAGATTTAGAGTAATGTTAGAAGTAGGGTTTTGTTAAATGTATTTATGTGTATTATTTATTTTGCTTAGGTATATCTCCATAGGGGAAGTGTGCAGTAGTTACGGACCTTAGGGTTAGAGAGGGATTAAGGATAGTGCATAGATAGTTGTGTATGTGGGGTTTAGTGTAGGGTTAGAAGTTGATACATGTCCCTGTTTTGGTATTCGATGTAATGGATTTTCGTTGATTTAATATAGATCCGAGACAAAGTTGAGTAGGAGTGGAGATCTGTGTTGGGTAAGAGTGAAAGCAGATAAATATTTACAGATATGTTGATGAAACAAATGAAAGAGGTATGGTACATGATATTAAGGTGCTCTAGCAATAATGAGCTGAAATATTTAGGAAAATTTTCTAGGCAGTATTATATAAAATTATATATGCATATACCTGGAGTAAGGGAATTTTACAAGGACAGAGCAGGACTTATTGTAACCCCTACAGATAAATATGCTAAAACCCATAGAGTAATGAGAAAGGGTGAGGTGATAGTAACTAAGAGAGTTGTGATCAGCATATAAATGGGGTAAAGCTAGATGTCCAAGTGAATTTCCAAATTACTTCTTTAAAATGGTTGGTATTTATTGAGGATGCACTATGGTGAAGTTATTTACTACATTAGCAGATTCTGAGATAGCTATAGGCTCAGTGAAGATGGTAACTATGATAATCTTAGTGAAGGGAAAAGGGATACTCTAGAGCCTGCAAAATTACTAAAGAGAAAATCAGATCTCAGGAACCAGCATACTTAGACTAGTTTCATTATGTAATGCTAGCATTACACTGTTTTCTGGGACCTTAAATGCTAGGTTAGATACTTTTATTATAAAAGCAGAGGAGGATAATCAGATAAGTTTTGTAAGTAACAAGTTTTAAACCAATCATCTGAGGTTGTTGCTGAAATTCATAGCATGGGTAGAGAAGGAGGAGTAGCAGTGTGCTGGTGTAGTTGTAGTAGATATCCAATAAACTTTTTATATAGTTAATAAGGATTTCCAATTTTATTTTCCTGAAGCAAGCAGATATTTTGCAAAACAGTTTCGGAGCTATACAATGGTACAATGGGGGAGGAGGATCAATGGGGGCCTTGGAGCAGGTAGTGTTAAGCTGATGGTCTAGACAGGGAGGCCACTCTATGCAAACCAATTTCTGATTGTTACAGAATCTGGCTCAGAAATGATGTTGCTATCAAGCAGGGTGGAGAAAAGAAGGAACATGCATGGCTTAAATGTGGTTGCAGAGGATTTATACTGATTCAGGGTATGTTATCAAGGATATTAGAGATCTTTAAGAGGTTTTGGGGGAGTCAGTTTTGTTATTATCCAAATAAATCTTTGGAAGTCAGGACTGCAACAAAGAAGGAAGATAACGTGGTAAATGGGTTTGCCTCCTTGAGACACAGGGGACAGATATGTAGGAGTTAGAGTGTACACTGCAATGAACAAGATTAAGCAGAAAAGGTGAAGTTGTGAGACAAGGTGGTAGGACTGCTGTATAGATGACATGAAAAACTAGACAATGTGTGAGAGAGAGAGATAGAGAGATAGCAGAAGTCACAGAGACATGGTAACTTCATTAGTAATGTGCTTATTTAGATGTATAAGAACTAGTGCCCTTGATAAATTGATTGCAAATGTATAGAAAGTTTGTGTTTTATATATTCTGTCCCTGGATATAGAATTCTTCTGGCCTGGCGACTAAGGAACCATTAAAGCCTGCTGTTTCTTCATATTGTCTCAGATCCCTCAACTCTATTTTTAAAAGAAAGTAAGAAAGTATGTTGTTTTACTACACTGGGCAGTAATGTTTATATTTATAAGCATTTAATTCTAGGTGGCTCTAAGCTCGCTCCCCAGCCAGGACAGCCAGCAGTCATATTCCTTACTACCCTATAGCCAGAAAACCTCTCCTCTGTAATACTATAACCCTCCTTTTAACTGCTAGCCTCTCTCACCTCTATCCCAGACCAGTCTTCTCCCTCTCAAACTCTCCTGCTGTTATATAGTTTTTGTCCACTAGGTGATACTTTTACCTAATCCTACCTTCCTCACACCAATTCTATGAATTCATAGCCTCACCATTTCACAGCTCCAGTTCTTAGTAGTGGCTGTTAATTATTGCCCACTTTTTTTTTACTTCTAGTTTTAGTACCCACTTATCCCCCTACTACCCCCATCATGTTTCCTAAACTCTATACCCTCTCACAACTTTACTTACCTTGCATACACTGCATTTCACTGATTGTTCTTTTGGCTGCTTCTTCCTTCTCTTGTCTCTTCCTGCTCCGTTCGCCCTGCTTGCTCACTCTGCTCCCCTACCCTACCCCCAATTCCCACCCACCCCCAGTGGTCCTACACTTATCCTTTTAAACCACCCTCTCTTCCCCATTTCATCCAATCTAAAGGTCTCTCTACTTTAGGCAATATAACCACATGCACCTCACCTCACATCCAATCAAACATCCCTCCTTTTTAGACAACTGTACCAAACTGTTATCTCTCAACTTGTCTTAGTACCACTCCTACATCCCTTCCAGTTCCTTTCTTCTAATTTCCACTATGACTTACATCAGCTTTCACAGCACATTTTAAGCTGTTACTTATTGCCACACTTTTACCTTTTCTAACCTCAGCCTACCTCTTAACTTCCTTTGAATACCCACAATATCATCAAATCTACCATTCTCCCAAACTACACTAACTCTTACTATCTCCCAAAATCACATAAACATAACTTCTATTCCAAGCTACCTACTAGCAAAATATCACAGACTGACCCACATCAAGAACAATGATCTAAAAACTAAGAAAGCTCTAAACCAAATCTGTAACCTACATAATCCTTTGTGTAGACTTAAAAGTCATTCCTTACAAGATGGCGACATTCACCCTAATCCTGGCCCAACCAGTACTTTAACAACTGAACTTCATAACCCAGTCCCTCCAGCTCATCTTCCCCTACCAAACATACTAACTCACATTATATTGCACATCTCAATATACGTAGCATTAATAACAAAATTGCACACCTCCATGCTATTTAAGATGTGCACTCTTTTGACATCCTATGCCTTACAGGGACATGGCTAAAACCCTATACTCAAGATACTGAAATCATCCCACCTGGGTGCAATATTATAAGATTAGACCACAAAAAATAGGAAGGGTGGGGGAGTAGCTATCCTTTTCAAAAATGACCTACAAGTTACCTCTTTAGACTATACACCATCTCTAGAGAATAATGCAGAAATCCTTATTTCCAAATTTCAGCTTAATTCTAATAAATCCATATACATCATCTGTATCTACCACCTGGTAATAATACCAGTATACTCGAGGATATCCTCAGCTCCCTATTGTATCATCTTTCCCACAAGAAACTATAATCCTTCGTGATTTCAATATTGACTGGAAATGTTTCAGTACTTAACATCCTACTTCCCATATTAACCTCCATGGCTTTTCACAAATCATTACCTCCCCAACCAGAATAAACAAACCTAACAAAAAAGAAAGCATCTTGGATTAGATTCTCATACATAAACACCACCAGACTTATAAAGTAGGAATCTTCCCAGACGATATAAGTGACCACTCATTCATCTACATAATCAGGCAAACGATCCATATTCCCTTCACAGCCACATATAGGTCAATACGGTCCAACAAAGACTTTAACCCTGTACTATTCCATAATGAACTTAGGGCATGTGATTGGTCTACCTTAAAAAGTCCCCCTCTTGAAGAGGCAGTAAAATACTTTAACACTAAATTCTTGGCCATCCTAGACCAGCATGCACCAAAATGCTCAATACGAATTAGGTCAAAACCTGCCCCTTGGCTGTCTAAAGACACCAGACAGAAAATCTTACTCAGAACAAAGCTTGGACCAGGTGGAGAACTACCAAAAATTCTTTAGATCAACTAACATTTAGACAGATGAAAAATGAGAAAAAAAGCTATACTCTCAGATAAAAAAACTTTTATTGTGAAATTCAGCAGTCACACCATAATAATCCACAAAAGTTTTGGGCAAGCATTAATAGACTCCTACACCCAGGTCAAACTAGTACACCAATCCCACTAGATAGTAGCCATGAAAACCCTAAACAAACTGCTAATGCCTTCAATACATTCTTCACAGAAGCTGTACAATCTCTAGCAAACCAACTAGCACCTGATAGCTCAAGCCTACCTACCTCCATTACTAGCTCTCTCCCTACATTTCAACTGAAACCCATCCCAACCCACTTCATCTACAAGCTCATCCTAAAACTAAAACCTTGTACTCCATCAGCTGACCAACTACCTGTAGAATACCTGCAGAAAGCAGCTACAGCTATAGCCTATCCAATATCCATCCTCATAAACAGAACTATAAATGAGGGAACAATTCCAGCAATCTGGAAAATCTCTCACATTATCCCCCTACACAAAGGTGGGAACTCTAACAAACTTTCTAATTATCGTTGTATAGCACTACTATCCCCCTTAGCAAAAATAATGGAAAAATGCATTCATAAACAACTACTCAACCATCTAATTCAAAACAACATACTAGCTGAGTGCCAACATGGCTTTAGGCTATTCCATAGTACATCTACTGCCCTCCTATCCTTCTCTAAATCCATTAACAATAACAGAAATAACAACATCCTCTCCTCAGCACTTTTTATTGATCTTTTCAAAGCTTTTGACATGGTAAATCACCAACTACTTAAAATGTTTCTCACATCTTTTTCCCTTGATGCACAGGCTGTAAAATGGTTCAGCTCTTACCTTATTAATAGGCAGCAAGCTGTGCTCTGGGAGAATAACCTATCTTCCCACTTACCAGTCACCTTAGGTGTCCCTCAGGGCTCCATTTTAGGCCCTCTCCTATTCTCAATTTTCATCAATGATCTTCACTTAGCAATTCCTCATGCTATTTGTATACAATATGCAGACGACTCTACAATTATTTTCTCAGCCAACTCCTTATCTGAACTGCAATCCATAACTCAAAAAGTGTTTAACGTAGTAGAAACATGGTTTCTTCAATCTTGCCTCCTCTTGAATCCAAAAAAAAAAACAAAGCTTCTTCTCTTTACTCCTACCCATAAGTCCACCCTAATAGATTTCTCAGTCACATCTAACAATGGTACACTCATATCACCTGATTTAACAACCAAACTCCTAGGAGTTACAATTGACAACAACCTTAACTTTGATACTCATATTAACAACACAAAAAAACAGTCAACAAAAAAGAATGGCTCCCTCTATAGGATCAAACCCTTCCTTACTCCATTAGCTAGATCTACTATTGCCCACTCCCATCTAATCTCAACACTTCTCTATGCCTCTCCTATTTATACTAATCTGCCTAAAAATAATCTTCAAAAACTGGCTAAATCATACAATAATAATGACTGATTTGCCACTGGAAAACCTTTCTACCTAGTGAACTTACATCACTATCCTCCCTAACACTTTTCAAACAGAAACTTAAAATTCACCTTAAAACACACTGGCTAGGCCCTTGTTGTAACCTTGACTAACCTTTGACTGATTTTTATTAACACTTTTACTTCTACTACCTTTCTTTGACTAAGTTTCTTCTCCCTTATTACCAGAGAAATCAGGAACTGTAAATTAAGTAACCATCTGTAAGATTACTTCTTCAGAATTTACTTTATCTTATGTAATCTCCTAAATTGTATTGTCATATTAAATGAACATTAACAATGTATACAAATATGTACTTTGCCTATATTATTGTAACCTTTATTAGTGTTTCAACTATTTTGATTTTTTCTTTGGAGCTTTTCTCCCCGGGCCTCTACTGAAAATGGACATATATCCAGTTAGACTAGCCCGGTCAACAAATGTAAAATAAATAAATAAAAAAAAAAAAAAAAAAATATATATATATATATATATATATATATATATATATATATATATATATATATCTGTATATATATATATATATATATATATATATATATATATATATATATATATATATATATATATATATATATATATATATATATATATATATATATATATATATATATATATATATATATATATATATATATATATATATATATATATATATATATATAAGATATATATATATATATATATATATATATATATAATATATATAAATATATATATATATATATATATATATATATATAATATATATATATATATATATATATATATATATATATATATATATATATATATATATATATATATATATCTATAGGGAAGAGAAGTCACACTGGCAAAGGTAGGATGAGGACAAAGAGACATCAAAAACAGCTGTGGATTCCTGACTTTAGATGGTATACTGCAGCAGCAGGTATGGTGCAGAGGTTAGTGGAATGGAAATTGGATGTTTTGAGATTGGTAGAGTGATAAGAAACAGAGGGGATGGTAGTAGTTCAGTTTTAGTTATACAGTTAGGAAGGGATGTAGATAGGAAAGTTTATACCAGGTTGGAAGAATATATAGCTTTTGGATATTCCAAGAATCAAAGAGTTAGGTTATATTGAATTGTCCTTTAGGTAGAGGCTTTGGAGAAAGGTATGTTAGAGTGTGACTGCAGGGCTATGCTTAACTGGAAATTTGATAGGGTTGTGAAAAGGTCTGGTTGTGGGTACAGAGGTTAAGACTGCAAGCTGTAGTTCCTGTTGTACAGAGTTGAATTGCCTTAGCTCTCATTTGCCTAATAAATGACCTTGAGCAAGTTACTTAACCAGACATTGCTCTCAGGTCATCCCTGAAAAGGGATTATATGTCCAGTGGACCTATCTGGTTAATAAATAGGATTAATAATGTGGTTGTTTCTCAGATTGTCAGTTAGTAAAAGAGGGATACTATATGTACTATGACTGGGAGAGTAGAATGTATTGGGTTATAAGATCATAAGTTAGATAAAATGTTCAATTATTATGGCTTTCAAGGAACACTATCTCAGTAATTGTTGGATCAAACATCATAGCTCCAGCCCAATCATTGAAAGACTTCTTATATGTTATTAGACTATTTATACTTTTGATATATTTATGTAATTTATTCCATAACTGTGCCATCCTGTGTGTTAAATAATATATTCTGTTATTTGTATTACATAACTCTAAACAGAACTTTAAATTATGATGTTTATATGTTTTTGGATTATTATATACTTCAAAACCTAATAAGGACTGAAGAAAAGTCATTAAATACCTTTTTGATGTATACCTTATTAAGTTCAATAAACTTACTAAGATTGTAACCTCTCTCATTGTAAAGTTGTTGTCTGAAGACCTTATTACAGATGTCTCTCACATGATTTTCAAAACAAAGAGGAATCAGCCAGTATGCCAAGATCCATATTCATTTACTTCCAATAAACCAAATGTAGACAGTTAAATCTCCTTAATCTTTGTTTGCCAAAATACTTAATATTATATTTTTTCAATAAACAAGAGACCAACTGTACTAGGCCACTTACCTAAGAAGAGTAAATACCTAATAAAATTACTGAAATCATATTCATTATTAGCAAAATAAAAAAAAAAATTACAATTGTCTGTGTACTTAATCAGCCAACAATGACCATCTTGTGGAATGGAGGCAAAATTTATATATTAAACAACAAAGGCCCAAGCACAGATCTCTGATTAACACCTGACCTTAGCACTGCTGGATCTGATTTTATTCCTTGAATCACTGCTCTTTGAGGTCTGGCTCTGAGCCAATGAGTAATTTATCTACATAAATACTGCTTAATCTTATATTATTCCAAGACCAAGTCAACAGTGTGAAATAATAGTAAGTTAAAAGCTGTGGTTTACTCCAAATATATTGCACCTGTGCTAATTCCCATCTCCATAGTCCTAGAGATGCAATCATAAAAGCTTGACAAATTAGCAAGTATAGAACAGGCTTTCTAAAAAAACATGTTGAAAAACATCAATCAATGCAAAACTATTATCGTTAAGTATGATTTCACTGATACAGCTCTCAGTCTCTCAAAGCAATTGCTGCTTGACTTGCTGGATGATAGTTTTATACTGCCATCTTAGCTTCATATTTAAAAATTGGAGTAACTAATGATTCCTTCCAGGTATTTGGTATGAATCCTTTATACATCATATAATTAAATATCCTACTTAATATACTCACAAACTAATATTTTATATTAATAAAAAATCCAGGAATAGAATCTGGCCTGCTCGATGTATCATATTTCATTTTAAGTCTCTTAATAACAACTTTTTCTAATATTGGGACATTTTATCTAACAGTCGGTTCTTTCTTCTATGGAAGCAGAATAAAAATCATTCTATCAGTGGAAAGACCAGTAAAATATTCATTAAATTTATTAGCTATCAGTTCATGATAACTAGTGGTTGACCCCAATCTACAAACATATTTACATCTGTTTCATTCCTGAAGTAATTAATGCATTTATAACATTTTTTGTGTTTGTCTGATAATTCTCCAACAAATCATTCATATTTCATGTTATCGTTTCTTATACTTCATGACAGTTCCTTACCTCTCAACCTTAGCTTCTTTTTACTAAACCTACTTTGAAATGTATGGTAAAGACAAGAAACCCTCTTTTTCCTATTGTATAATCTATTCAGACAATAATTCCACCTTGAAAATATATTTTTGGAATTTATTGTTTTATAGTAAATTGTCTTAGCTACACTGTTATACAGTAGAGATTCTACATTATCATATCCCCACTAACTCAACCATCTCTCCCTAGTCCAAAGACTGCAAATTATTCTTCAACTGATAGTAATCAATTAGATTGCACTTATAATGTTTGTTACACACTCTTGGTTTACCTGTAGCAACTATTTCAAATGAGAAAGACAAATGATCATATAATCATAAAGGAGTAGAAATCTGAATATTTTCAATAAAAATTGGAATCTAATGTTGTCAGTTTTCATTCTTCCTCAACAATTGGGTTAGAATCTGAACCTTGAATATGACTTGGCCACTTTTTACAACTCATGGATACTGGAAACTCTTGAGTTTCTCCCATACCTACAATGCTCTAGTCCCCTGCCATGTGTCATATCTCACTTGCTGCCTTCCCATAGGGATGTGGTCACTGTTAGTTCTTGAGCTTTAGTGTTTTCTGGTTGGATAGGTAAACAGATTGTTTATATTTTTCACTATTTTTTACCTTTTTTTCTGTTATAGCTTATTTATTTCCTCCCTTATCCTACACTTTTCTTAGTATAATTTAATTACCATTGTTGGTATTTTTCCACTTTATCCTTGTGGTAATTTCTTTAATTACCATTGTTGGTATTTTTTTCTCTTTTCTTCTTTCCTATTTAAAAAAAATGTCTTAGTGTTATACTGTCTTTTTTGTGTTAAGATGGCTGAAAACCCTTCTGTTTAAAAAAAATGCAAAGAGTGTGGGCATAAGATCCCTCTGTTGGATGCCCATGACTCTTGTGTTTATCACTTGGCACAGCACACTTAAAGGTGTTGTGCAATATTTGCAAAGCTTTTAATCCACTGGCCCTGGTTGATGCCAAGAATCAGCTAATTGTGAAAGGTCTTCTGCCTACAACATTCTTGGAATCATTATCTGGAATTCAGACCTCCAAATCAGACAAAAAGGAGGCCAGAAAGTGGCTGTCTATCCCTTCTAAATCCTCCACTCTGCCTTCTAATCCTACCATGGAGCCTGCCTGTAAAATGTCAAAATGGCTGGATCCAAAAACTACATTTTTGAATCCATTTACCTCAGATGCCTGATCTGCTTCATCAGATCTGATACCTTTGGATCTAAAACAGCTCCATTGGACCTGGTATGCATCCTCTCTGGACCCTGTTCCTTCCTGGCTACCATCAGCATTTCTAGAGGGAAGCCACCATTCTAAGTCCCCTTCAATGGCCTCTTCTTCTCATTTTTCCAGGAGCCTGTCAGAAGCAAATGTAGTAGAATGATGAGGAAATTTCTCTTGGCACAAATTCAGATGGGAGTTCTCCTGGCTCCTACCTCTTCAGGTCCAGAGGCCTTTCCAAATTCTAGTCCACTCATTATGACTCATTCTCTGATCCAATCCTTGGCTTCAGAGTTCTTGGATCTAAGTCTTCTGAGAACATCTGCGTCAGATCCAAAGATTGTTGTATCTTTTGCTCTGATACTTTCTCTGAGTGCACTGGCTCTGAGTGAGTTGGAGATGAACAACCCATTGAGCCATAGTGTAGTTGATGAGTCTGAGGTGTTAGAGTCAACTCCAAAGTTGTTAGAGCCACCTCTGCCCCTCAGAGCTTCTGCATTGTACAGCTCGGCTTCGATTGCTGCAATGGGTGGGCTGCCTTCGGGTCAGAGGGAGCTGATGGTCTTGAAGTACACCTTTTCAGCTCTGTTGGTTTCCTTCTTCCTGGAGCATTCTGCCTTTGAGGTGGTGGAGAGAGTGTTCTTTGTTTCTAGAGGACAGATGATTCTACCCCCTTAAATCTTCCTTCTGAATCAAATATGTGTTTCTGCCTTGAGCTTCAGCATTCTATTCAGCAGGAAAAGCCAGCCCAAAGTCTCCAGTATACCCAGCAGGGTATACTTATATCTTCTGGTACTTCTCTGGAACATCCCACCAAAGAAGTCCTTAGGAAGAGGAAGTGCAAGAGGAGGCACTTAGACTCTCCTCAAGAGTCGATCATAGAAGATACTGATTTTGATGAAGGGAAGGGTCTCCAAGATCACCACCTGATGACGTCTCCTTTGAAGACATCCTGGAGAGCCTCAGGCAAAGGGATAGTTGAACTACCAATAACCCTTTCTAAGAGGAATTGGTATTCCTGGAAGACTTTAAGTCTGGCTCATCTACCTCCTGGGTGACTTCACTCACCAATGACCTCATTGATTTGATCTCTTGGCAGGTGTGGAATGAACCCAATGGTGTTGAGCCAATCTCCAACAGATCAGACAGCATCTTAGCACCAGGGTAAAGAAGAGGATTTTGGTGCAAAGGAGTATCGGTATATGGCATGGTCATAGTGCCGGTCACAAAGAAGGAACTCATGGAACAGAGTTTGTCTGTCCATCCCTCTAATAAGGAGGACAGGGCATTAGACAGATTTGGGAAAAATGAATATACTTCAGTGACCTTTGTACTTAGGTCACTGAACTATTTTGCACACTTCACTGGACTTCAGAAAGATTTGATTAAAGAATTTTTCAAATCACTCTGTGGGACCATTAGTTCTGAGGCACACAGCTCTATTGCCTCACAGATGACTACCCTACAATTTGTCACAAATTCATCCATGAGGCTCATTTTACATGTAGCTGAAGGTACCTCAAGGGCAATGGGTTCATTTCCATTAGCAGACATACCCGATGTGCCTGTGTGATTTTGCTGAGCCTTTCAAGTCTTCATTTAGCAATGCTCCCTTTGACAGACGTTCTCTGTTTGGACATAAAGTTAAAGACACACTCTTTAGGTGTGAGCAAAATGGTAAGAACCTGTCTGCAGTGGGAACATGATTTTCGACTCTTCAAAGAATCTTCTCTATGAATCAATGAGGTGGTTGAAAATGTGGTTCAGAAACTCCCAGGGTCCTTTCCATGATCCATATGAAAATAGTTCCCCCAGGGGCAGAGGATGAACTATAATGGAAGACATCACAGATGTGGCAGAGGAGGCCCAGAGAACCAGGAGTCCAGAGATTCTTTCTCTGATAGACCCTACCAGTACTCCTGAAAGGAGGCCCTGTTGTCCACCTCTGGAGACAGTTGGGGTCTTGTATCCCTGCACCAGAGAACCTGGCTAGTCATTACATAAGATACATGGGTGCAGAAGATTATTTCCAGAGCTTATATAATACCCTTTTTTGTACCGCCCCAAACAGTAAATAAAATTCCCGATGTTCTACCCAGTTAGAGGAAAGCAGCAGCTCTAGAAATAAAAAAGCTACTAGAAAAAAGAGTCAACCAAGAGGTGCCTCCAAACAAGAAAGAGACTAGAAATTACTGAAGATTCCTTTTAGTGCCAAAGAAAACAGGAGACTGGACACCAATTTTGGATCTCAACAGTCTGAACAAATCAGTTCAGTATGCAAAGTTCTAGATGGTCATGGTTTAGTCCACTTTGTCCTTCCTGCACAAGGATGACTGAATGTGCTCAGTAGATCTTCAGGATGTGTACTATCACATAAAAATGAACAGACAATCCAGGAGATATGTACACTTATGGCTAGGAGCCAATCTTTATCAATTCAGAGGTCTGACCTTTGGCCTCACCACTGCCCCCAGGGTGCTCACCAAATGCATGGCAGTAGCAGTAGCTCACTTGAGACTGCAGGAATTCCAGATGTTTCTGTACTTGGACGACTGGTTCATAACTGCTCCACCCAGGCATCTTCTAATAAAAGCACAACAGCATGTACTCCAGCTTTACTCTTATCTAGGAATGAGCATCAATCACAAAAAATCTCAGCTCAAACCATCTCAGACATTAGAGTTCGTAGGCACCTTGTTCAATAGGTATCAATAACAGCCTCCCTTCCCTTACCAGAAATACAGACTAACTGATCTCAAGTCAAAGAGATAATTCAAAATGTGTCTCTATCAGCTCGATTGATTCTACAAGCCTTGGAGTCAATGTCCCCTATGATAGTTCTGATTCTGTTAGCAAGATATCATATGAGAATTCTTCAATGGATAATAACAACTCAGTGGTCCATTTTTCACCAGCTCATGTCCACCTAGGTCAGAACAACTCAAGCATGCAAAAAGTACCTTTTGTAGTGGATTCATTCAGATCATATATTGCAAGGCTGTCCATTCATTCTTCCTCAGCCCTAAGCCATAGTGACCATGAACACTTCCCAAATTGGGTGTGGGGCAGTTATTGGGAAAGACAGTCCAAGGCACCTGGTTCCCCAAAGAAGCCAACACACATATCAATGTCTTGGAAGTGAGAGCAGTACTCCTACCCTTGAAGGATTTTCAAGACTCTGTCTCTTCCAGGACTATTGCGATTCAGATGGACAATATGTCAGTGGTATGGTACACGAACAAACAAGTAAGGATCACATCTTACCCCTGTATCAAAAAGTTCTCAGAGTGTGGCAATGGGTGATCTAATATAATCGACTTCTGACAGTAATGCACATTCCAAGGAAATCCAACATGATAACAAACAAGTTAAGCAGGTCCATTTTATTGCTCATGAGTAGTTTCTCAACATGATAGTTGTGGCGAAGATATTCCATCAATGGGGCCAACCTT
Organism: Protopterus annectens; assembly: GCF_019279795.1. Lineage (NCBI taxonomy): Eukaryota > Metazoa > Chordata > Ceratodontiformes > Protopteridae > Protopterus > Protopterus annectens. Next base: position 931,610,910 of record NC_056732.1, on the reverse strand, counting down.
GCTGTGACCTCTTTGCATCTCACCTCAACAAGTGCAGACAGTTTTATGCCCTGATTCCCCCACTGGGGGAAATCATTGAGAGAGGCTCTTTCAACGATTGGCTCCCTGGTCTCCTCTGTGCTTACTCCCTAATGTCTCTAATCCCCACAGTTTCTCCAGATAGCATCTTGATTGAAGAGCAAAGTCATCCTTATTGCCCTTTATTGGCCTGGTCATATTTGGTTTCCATGTCTTTGACCTCATCTAGTTCACTCTCCATGGATTCTGGATCAAATTCCACACCTATTGTTTCACCCGACAGACATGGTTCACCAGGACTTTTTAGGCCTAAAGCTGACTGCATGGTTTCTCCACTTCCATTGATAGCTCTACAACCCAGGTTCTTCTCCCCTGTCTGTCATAGTCTTTTATCTTCTCATAAAGATTCCACTAGGAAGATTTACAGAAGTAAATGGAAAAGTTTTTTTTGGGGCACAACAGAAAGTTATTGACCCTTTTTCATCACCAGTTCATAAAGTTCTTGAGTTTTTAGCTACAGTTTTTAATGAAGGGACTAGCTCCTCGACTATTAAAGTGCAACTAGCTGCTATTTCTAATTTTCATCTAGGAGTTAGCAATTCCACCTTAGCTTCTTCAAAACTTTGTTAGGCCTTTATAAGGGGTACCTTTCTTCTGAGATCCTCTTTTAAAGATCCAACAATGTCATGGGGTTTGAATTTAGTTTTATAAGCTTTAACTCAATCACTATTTGAAGTCAAATAAATTTAATGTCTCAATAACATCAATAAAGTCATATCCCTCAGAAAGGGCAATAAATTTTAACTCAATTCCTTTGTTCCCCAAGCTTTGGTATTACAATAGAAACATTTTAAAGATCTATCAAATTAAATTTTTCTGTTGCACAAATGCTTCCACTGATGTGTGTCCCTAGAAAAAAATTCAACACAACTCCTGAACAAGCCTGATAGAACCTTAGATCCACAATAATTAAGATGAACATCACCCCTTGAAAAAAAAATGTTTAAATCATAACTATAATTTTGACAAAAGTTTATTAATTTAATGTTATAGCAAAACATAGTTGCCTTAGTCAATTATTAAATATGTTTACCTTTGACCACAGGTAATCCAACCAACACAACCTAGAAAGGAAGGATTTCACATGATGCAAACTCTAGATTTGAAGTTTCAAAATAATTCTATCAATAAAAACATTTTTCATCTTATTTAATGGTGTATACTTTAAATCACTAACCCAGCCACTGGGGATGCACAAGCCAGTGCATTTCTTTGTGCCGGTCCCAAGCCCGGATAAATGGAGAGGGCTGCATCAGGAAGGGCATCCAGCGTAAAATTTGCCAAATCATACATGCAGACAGCAGTACAGATATACATACCGGATCAGTCGAGGCCCGGCTTAACAACTACCACCACCATTGCTGTTGGCCAACAGGGTGCAGGCAGAAATTAGGCTACTGCTGGCTGAAGGAGTAGAAGAGGAGGAATGCATGCCCAAAGGCAGGTAAAGGCTAGGACTCTGGTAGTGAGGGTCGAAACTTTGAATGTTGGCAGTATGACTGGTATAGGGAGTGAGCTAGCTGATATGATGGACAGAAGAAAGGTTGGTATATTGTGTGTGCAAGAGACCAGATGGAAGGGGAGTAAGGCTAGGTGTATCAGAGGTGGGTTCAAATTGTTTTATCATGGTGTGAATGGGAGGAGAAATGGCGTAGTGGCTATTCTGAAGGAACAGTATGCTAAAAGTGCTTTGGAGGTGAAAAGAGTGTCAGATAGAGTGATGTTTATGAAGCTGGAAATTGATGCTGTAATGATGAACGTTGTTAGTGCATATGCTCCACAAGTTGGGTGTGTGATGGATGGGAAAGAAAAATTTTGGAGTGAGTTGGATGAAGTGGTGATGACTGTACCCAAGGGTGAGAGAGTGGTGATTGGAGCAGATTTCAATGGGCATGTTGGTGAAGGGAACAGAGAGGATGAGGAAGTGATGGGTAGGTATGGTGTTAAGCAAAGGAATGCAGAAAGTCAGATGGTAGTGGATTTTGTGAAAAGGATGGACATGGCTGTGGTGAATACATATTTTAACAAGAGAGAGGAGCATAGGGTGACATACAAGAGTGGAGGAAGATGCACACAGGTGGATTATATCTTATGTAGAAGGGCCAGTCTGAAGGAAATTGGAAACAGTAAAGTGGTGGCAGGGGAAAGTGTAGTTAGGCAGCATAGGATGATGGTTTGTAGGATGATATTGGTGATCAAGAGGAGGAGGAGGAGTGTGAGGGTAGCACCAAGGATCAAATGGTGGAAAGTGAAAAAGGGTAATTGTGAGGTGGAATTCAGGGAAGAGTTAAAACAGGCACTGGGTGGTAGTGAAGAATTACTGAATAGCTGGGTAACTACAGCAGAGCTAGTAAGAGAGATGGCTAGAAAGGTGCTTGATGTGACATCTGGAAAAAGGAAGGAGGACAAGGAGACCTGGTGGTGGAATGAGGAAGTACAGGAGAGTATACAGAGAAAGAGGGTGGCGAAGAAGTGGGATTGTCAGAGAGGTGAAGAAAGTAGACAGGAGTATAAGGGGATGAGGTGCATGGCAAAGGCAGAGGTGGCAAAGGCTAAGGATAAGGCGTATGAAAGGTTGTATGAAAGGTTGGACACTGTGGAGGGAGAAATAGACCTGTACTGACTGGCTAGACAGAGGGACCGAGCTAGTAAAGATGTGCAGCAGGTAAGGGTGATAAAAGATAATGAGGGAAATGTACTCACAAGCGAGGAGAGTGTGTTGAGCAGATGGAAAGAGTACTTTGAGGGGTTGATGAATGAAGAGAATAAGAGGGAGAGAAGGTTGGATAATGTAGGGATATTGAATCATGAAGTACAATGGATTAGCAAGGAGGAAGTAAGGATAGCTATGAAGAGGATGAAGAATGGAAAGGCTGTTGGTCCAGATGACATACCTGTGGAAGCATGGAGGTGTTTAGGTGAAATGGCAGTGGAGTTTTTAACTAGATTGTTTAATGAAATCTTGGAAATTGAGAAGATGCCTGAGGAATGGAGAAAAAGTGTTTGGTACCAATTTTTAACAATAAGGGTGATGTGCAGAGCTGTAGTAACTACAGAGAGACTAAACTGATCAGTCACAGCATGAATTTAAGGGAAAGAGTAGTGGAAGCTAGGTTAAGAATTGGAGGTGATGATTAGTGGTCAGCAGTATGGTTTCATGCCAGGAAAGAGCACTACAGATGTGATGTTTGCTATGATAGTGTTGATGGAGAAGTACAGAGAAGGTCAGAAGGAGATGCATTGTGTCTTTGTAGACTTAGAGAAAGCATATGACAGGGTGCCTGGAGAGGAGTTATGGTATTGTATGAGGAATTCAGGAGTGTCAGAGAAGTATGTAAGAGTGGTACAGGATATGTATGAGGGTACTGTGACAGCGGTGAGGTCTGCAATGGGAATGACGGATGCATTTAAGGTGGAGGTGGGATTACATCAAGGATCAGCTCTGAGCCCTTTCTTATTTGCAATGGTGATGGACAGGCTGACAGAAGAGATCAGACAGGAGTTCCCGTGGACTATGATGTTTGCAGATGACATTGTGATCGGTAGTGAGAGTAGGGAACAGTTGGATGAGTCCCTGGAGAGGTGGAGATATGCTCTAGAGAGAAGAGGAATGAATGTCAGCAGGACTAAGACAGAATATATGTGTGTGAATGAGAGGGAGGATAGTGGAATGGTGAGGATGCAAGACGTAGAGGTGGCGAAGGTGGATGAGTTTAAATACTTGGGATCAACAGTTCAGAGTAATGATGAATGTGGAAGAGAGGTGAAGAAGAGAGTACAGGCAGGATGGAGTGGGTGGAGAAGAGTTTCAGGAGTCATTTGTGACAGACGAGTACCAGTAAGAGTGAAAGGGAAGGTCTACAAGAGGGTAGTGAGACCAGCTATGTTATATGGGTTGGAGACAGTGGCATTGACAAAAAGGCAGGAGTCAGAGCTGGACATGGCAGAGTTAAAGATGTTAAGATTTGCACTGGATGTGACGAGGGTGGACAGGATTAGGAATAAGTATATTAGGGGGTCAGCCCAAGTTGGAAGGTTTGGAGACAAAGCCAGAGAGACAAGATTACGTTGGTTTGGACATGTGCTGAGGAGAGATGCAGAGTATACTGGGAAAAAGATGCTAAGGATGAAGCTGCCAGGTAACAGAAAAAGAGGAAGGCCTAAGGTAAGGTTTATGGATGTGGTGAGAGAGGACATGCAGGTGGTTGGTGTGACAGAGCAAGATGCAGAGGACAGGAAGAAATGGAAACAGAAGATCTGCTTTGGTGACCCCTAATGGGAGCAGCTGAAAGAAGAAGAAGATACTTAAAATCAGTAGTACTTCCCTGCAAAATAAATTTATTATAGGACAGGTTCAACCCTAATTAACCTTGATAACAAATCTAAATAATCAATTGCTTTGATCGCTATTGTCAGTTGTGCAAGCTAATTAAGTACCATTCCCACCCATTGTTTTCCATTGATCCATCATGCTGAGATTCCGCTAAGCAAACAAGTATTGCTCTTGGGCTAACCTTCCTTAAATCATCAGTTTCACAAAGCTCTCATCTCCTTACCATCCTTGCTGCACTCTGAGGGGTTCCGGAATAAATCCTGTGCCATACTTAGCAAACAAAAGATTTATCTTACTGTGTTGCACTTCATTTAACTGCTGTATCTGAAGATTTTTGCAATTTAAATATGTTTCAAGTACCTTGATATTGTACTGTTTATTAATTAGTGAGAACTATACTTTTGAGAAACTTTACTAGCAGTGTTATTGTGTAATTTGTTACTTTGCATTTTTCTTGGTATTTAATTGTACTCCTGCAATTCTGGCCCTTCTAAAGAGATTCTGCACAGTTTCCTTTGTTTTGATTAACTGTATAAATTTGGCATGTTGGCAAGGCTCTTGGCTGATTCTCACAGAGCTCAGCAACTCTTGGTGTCCTTGCCTGAGCCTCTGAAGTGATTTCCTTGTACCACATGTTATTCAGACACAAGCTAAGTGCTTGTATTTAAACAAATCGCACTTCCAGATGCTATTTTAGTGGTTGACTACAGATTTATTGTTTTATTTGTGCATTTATCTGTAGATCAGGATGAAAATACTGCATGTGCTCAAACTGTCTTAATATTGGTCTGATTGACTTTAAATTGTCTTGTCTTGATAGTTTGCTAAAGATGTTTTGTGGCAGCATACACTCTCAAACAACCTTTTTGTGTTTTTACATTAAGAGGACTGGAACATTCCATCTAGTGGCAGTAAGTGGTGGGGTGGTCTAAATGAGTTGGAAAACATAGAAGGTTACCTGTAAAACAAGAATTAGGACTGTAACCTGCAGTTTAGTGGCTCGTTGCACAATGTTAAGCTCATTGTGGCTAGCTTGTGTATAGATAGCTCTAATACCATAGCCTAACACTATCTAATATTTTATCCTAGCACTATTTATCTCTGATCCCCTAACCCTAGAGACCACCCTAGGATACCTCTGTAAAATCCAGCCCTAAAACCCAAATAGCCCACCCTAATACAGGTCAGGACAACATGGATATGCAATTTCCAAATGTCTCTGTAGTCATCTTGGTAGATATGGGCATCCTGAGACAATGTGGCAATTGTCTCATGTTCACCAAAAACTTTTTAATCCTTTAAAGAAAACAAAACAGTATGCAAGAGTTGCTCAAACATGATTTCCTTGGAGGCAAAAATCTCTCATACAAACAAAGGTTGTCACAAACACCCACACTACATCCACTACACATAGTGTCCATACATATAGACCATCTTATGCTGAGGAACTAAAAAGCGATCACTCTAAACTTAAAAGGCCTCCTAAATGTGCAAATAGCAATGGTTATCCTTAGCAGACACTAAAGCATACGTTAGAAGGAACACCAAATACCACACATAAGCCTACAGCCAATGGACCTCCTGAAAGTAAACCCCTAAGGCAAGCAAAGTATTTACTCAGGAATTTTGTCATGGGGAAACTCCATTATACAACACACAGATGCCCTACTCCCCAGACTGGACAAGGAGAAGATTACAGACAGTTGGTTATCTGGAGCTGGGATCAGTCAAGTTACACATGCACTCAAGTGATTGTACCACAGGTACCAGTATGATTTTATCATAGTCCGTGCGGGTATAAATGACCTGAGATGTAGCTCTCTGTATTTTATGAAGAGAGACGTTATGGACCCCTCTGAATATGTGCCTCAAACTGGTATGTAACTTGCATTGAGCAGCATTCTACCTTTACCAAGGATGATGTCACATAATGAACACAAATGATTGACTTTACCAAGTGACTTAATTTCTGGTGTCATTCTAGGGGGATTCACTATCTATCAGCCTAGCAGGACATGTTCAACAGAACACTTTGCTTTGCCAAAGATGTCCTGTCACCTGCCCCCCCCCCCCAGCCCTTTCAGATTTTGGCTAAAATTTTATCCACCTCATTATAACCTTTGGCAATGCCAAAGTGACAATCCTATTGACACAGCAAATAAAAGCCAAAGAAACCTGAAGGTGTCAGTGCTCAGTGATAGGAGCCTTAACAAGAAATCTGACACCCTACAAGCTCTCCTCACTCTGGAGAATATATACATCTGTGCCATTACTGAGACACGGTTTAAGCTGCAGAAAGTACTCCGGCAGTGTAAGGCTATTGTACTTCCCACACATTTAGACCACTAGCTGCACAGACTGGGACTAACGGTAAAGATGTCTCCATCTACATTAGCAACAAATATAGCTCAAGGGTGGCTAAACAGGATGATACTCTGGAGTTCATCTGCATGGGAATCACCCTAGATAGATTCCCTTGCCAAATCTTAGCAAGCTATAGGTCATCATCTATGTCCTAAGAAGAGCCTACATAGAGGGACTATCCATCCAAACAAATACTATATGCATGGCAGTTTTTAACGGCCCCTCTATAGACTGGGAAACATACACTGCCACAAGCACAATGTTTCCCGGACTTTATTAATGCAAATGCCCTTGACCAGTTAATGTACATTTCAACCAGAGGATCAGACATACTGAACATTGTTCTCACCAATATCCCTGCACCCACCCCCCCGTATCACATCCTCACTAGTGAGGTTGGATCATAAAGCTGTTTCATTCAAAATAAAAATTACCTTGGAAAACACAGCAAAATCTGTTGCAGTTAGAAACTATTTTAAAGCAAAGTACATTCTGTTAAGTGACAGTTTGTCAAACTTCAGTGCCCCTCCCAACCCAGAGTTCACACCAGCCTATGCAGAATTATTCATAGAAACACTGTACAAACATGTAAATGGTGCATAGTGGCTGCTGTACCTACTAGAAGTAAGCCCAAAACAAACCCCCAAAACAAATCACACTGGTGGAATCCCAGTCTTAACAGGGTACATAACAAAAAGAAAAAAGTTATGGCTGAAGTCAGAAAGAGGAACTCTCATAATGACAAGAACTCTTTAATGAAAGTGAATAGGAAACAAAGAGGAGTAATTAAATCTAACAAGGCCAATTAGAAGGTCAAGATAGCATCTCAGGCTAAAGACAGTCACAAGAACTTCTACAGCTATGTCCAAAACCTTAAAGGTAACACACAACAGTGTGCAGAACTGATAGTAAATGGTATCGCTTTCACTGAACAGAGTGACATAGCAAATCTGCTGGCCAAAAGATTCAGCTCAAAACTTCACTCCCACTCCTCCCTGCCACCCCCTTCTGCAATCCCTAAAAGCATAACTTTCTTCCCCCTAACTATCAGCAGGTAGCAGGTCATACTGGCACTCATTAAGGCTAAAGACACAGCTTCAAAAGTGCCCGACAGTATCTCAGGTTGTCTCCTAAATAGCAAGAAATATGACTTGTCAGGATCACTTGAGTCTATTTTCAACTACAGCCTCAAAACAAGCGAATGGAGGATGGTAACGGTTATCAAGGTTCACAAGAGTAGACCATCAACTGACCCTGTAAATTATAGGCCCATTAGTTTGAGTAATTTAATATGCAAAGCCATGGAACAAATTATCATGGAAATGATCAACAAAGACATTGGCAGCCTATAGCCACTGGACCATTTTCAGTTTGATTTAGTCAAAGGAAGGTCATGCCTGTTTAACCTGGTAGACTTCTTTAAGAAAGTAACAAAGGTAATCAATGAAGGGAAAACAGTGCATAATGCCTACCTAGATCTGACTAAGGTGTTTGACACAATACCCCACACAGCTATTTTTGGGAAAGTCACCAAAGTGGCATAAATCCCTGCACAACTCGCTGGATTGCCAGCTGCTTCATAGATAAGATTCAAGAAGTCATGATTGTTGACACCACCTCCACCAAGAAGCAAGTCACCAATGGAGTACCACAGGGCTCTGTGCTGGCCCCACTCTTGTTTGGTATCTACTTCTCAGAAGTCAAGACTAATGTCAAGAGCCTCTGGCTCACAAGTCCACAGATGATTGCAAACTGGAAGCTATTATAAATTCCCCCCATAACAATAACATTCTGCAAGAGAGTCTAACACAAGCAGATGATAGGCACCAATGCCACCAATTAAAACTCAATGCAAAGAAGTGCATTTTAGTGCCTTTTGGGAAAGCATCTACCCAAGAAAATTACTCCATCAATAAGACATTCCTAAAAGTTTACCAAGTAGTTAGACACCTGGGAACACATGTAGACAGTAATCTGGCCTTTGAACAAAACATAGTCAAGATGGCAAGATAATCATTCTATGTTGCCCAACTTATAGGTAAGGGTATGGCATCCAGGTGCAGGGAAGTTATAGTACCACTGTAGTCATCCCTTATCAGACCCATCACTGAGTACAATGCACCCTTCACCCACAGAGGTTCCTCACCAAGAGAATCCAGGGTATATATACACTGTCATATATGCCTTACAGTCATGTCTCTATACTTGGCCTCTTACAGATTGTTGAGAGGTGCTTTATACTTGGCATATAAAGCATCATTAGAGCTAGCCTTGATGGAGCTTTTGTACATCTGCAAAAAGAGCAACACCAGAAACAGTAGATGCAGGGATTTTAGCTTTGCTTGCAACATAAACAGAACATGCTGGCAAAACAGATGTGTGACTCAAAGGATTCCCATGCTCTAAAATAGGCTCTCCATTTATGTGAAACAAAGCCTATCCCTAACCACATTCAAATGTAACCTTGGCTATTGGATGGGAAATTACAAATTCATCCCCGGGCTAACCCCCATCTCTCTTATAAATGGAGGCTGACATTAAACACTCCCTAACTAACATTGGATGGGTAATTATAAATTCATCCCTGGGCTGGCCAACATATCTCTTATAGACAGAGTCCAAAAGTAGACGTTTCCTACTTAATATGCCTCCCCACTGAACGTTTTAGCAACCCCTTAACTGACATACCCCTCCTAACAAACATACTTTCCCCCCAATTAGGATGCACATATTACAAGGGGACACAATTGGTTTGGGTTGTGTGGCTAGGCTTATAAAAGCCATGGTTGTCATCAGCTTAGTATATAGCTATGAATCTATGAACATAATTAACTCAAAGCCTGGTAAATAGAAAACTGTAGTATACTCTTTATTCAATGATGTTATTTGACCAGTTACGAGTAGTTCTTTCCCAGTGTTATCTGTTACAGAAGTAAAACCAAACTCTTCACTGTGTTTATTGATATATTTATCTTCACTAATTAACCCTCCCAAAGCTCTTCTTTTAAGCTCTCATACCTGAGAGATCTCTTGCCACCCTTCATTTCTCATTCTCCTCACTAATACAATTATTAATATCATCAGAAAGGGCTATATAAATTGTTATCCATTAAAGAAGATTTTCCTCCAAACTTAACAGCGTTCAGAACAACATCCTTTGTACTAGAAAGAATCAAACATTGATGTTAACTTACATTAGCTGAACTATGTTCAGCATCAGACTTGTTTAATAACTTCTTGAAATTATGAGATGGTGAATCCTCTAATGGTGTAAGCCTCTTACACTTTGAGCGATGCCCTTCAACCAACAAACCATCATTCAAATCTTCTCAGTGATCTAAGTTTCTTTTCTTATACCTAATATCATTTACACCAAGGTCAACTTTTCCTAACAAAAGACCCAGTATCTGAGATTGCACTATCATAATTTTCCACATCACAGTTACGTTTATATTGTGAATTATTAGAACAGTCAAATTTGCTAGTACAAGAACTTTCTACTCCTTTAATAACAGCATGTGCTAAATCATCTGCATGTATCCCAGAGAGGGCATAACCCACAAGTTATCTACGAAAACTAAAGAACTGACCAAATCTTCTTTCCTAGATTGTTTACATTGTTCCCTATTAGCAGATATAACTGTCTCATTTGAAATAACACAGGATGAACTAAATGAAATCTCTTCTAATAAATGTATCACTGTGGAAGATTTGCTAACATTTTTCTTTTTCTTCACTCCATTAGCATTTCCAGATTTCCTTTTCCTTTCAACTGGAGTTTTATTGGACGTAAAAATCATTTTTTTCCCCAGATCACTTTCAACCATGATCCTTATTAAACTTCTGATTGATCAGCCTTACATCACTTGTTTCCATCTCTACTTTTGCAACATTATTATTTTTATATATCTAAATGCTCTAACTGCCAATTTTTAAAAAAATCAGAATCCTACTGCATTATTGGATGAACATTCAGTTTGAGAATCAAATGATTTGCTTTTTAAAATTGAACTTAAATCTTCCAAATATTTGCAATTAATACACTTATGATCCAAATCAGAATGTACTAGCAATACCCCACAAGTTATACATTTACCCAATTATTTCTGATTAATTCAATCTTCAAGAACATATGAATTTAAAGAATCCATAAGAATCAGTTGCAAGCTCTTATAGTTTAATCTAGTAAACAACTAAGTTGCTATTAACCTATAGCTGCTTAAATGGCACAGTACTTAAGCATGATCAAGCAGTAGAATACAGTGCCCACTCAACAGCAGAACAGTTATAGCAAACGGCATGTACTTTCAGTGCTGTAGAACTAAACAAAATAACAGAAATCAAAATGTCTGCATCTGTGTCCATAAACAAGCAATCAGAACAAAAGTTCACAGAACACCAAGCACCAATAAACAGCAGAGTATAGCATCCATTCAATAGCAGAGCAGTTACAGTTCAGCACACAGCCCCAGATAGGAAGAAATGCCCCCTACTAAACAGCACATGCTTTCAGTGCTGTAGAACTAAATAAAATAATAGAAGTCAAAGTTTCTTTACATGTGCTATTGTGGCCCAAAAGAGGTTACTAGGTGTAGTAAGAAGTTAGACTTCTGGTAATAGGGTTGGAGAGAAGACCACTATTGGAGATTATAAATGAGGGCTTTGAAAGGGAGGCTAGAGGTTGGTAGCAGACTAAGTGTATCTTGTGCTCTGGGTTGTTTTCAAACAATTGTGCCCTTGCACACATTTTTAGTACCATGCATAAATGCATATGTTCTTTGAGTCATATCCCTGATTGCTGTAGATTATATTTCTTGTTTAATACAACAACATTGTTAGAGTGTTTTAAATTTATCATTCGCACATGCTTTCCAGTAAAAAGTGAACCAATGTGTATGGACCAATAACAAATGTATCCATTTCAAAACATTTCACTCAAACTGCTGTTATTATAATCCACCAACGTCCATATTCAGCGATAACATTTACTTTATTGGCTATGTACAGATCACAAGTCATGTTTAATTGTGGTAAAAATCACCACAGTAAATCATTTCAATTTACTTTACAGAAAAGACAGACTAATGATTTTTTAGCTTTATCAGCTCAGTGGGGATAGTCATTTTTATCCAAGGACATCCCAAATCCAGCAATTATGGCTATAATATGGACTCCATCCTTCTCAGATGCATGTGTTAAAAAATTAATAACAATAATAATGACTAAATTCACATATTCCAAATTTGTTTCACACAAGCACAAAGTATCTAAAGCATCCCAGCCTAATTCACACACACAGATGCATACCAGTTCTGCAAGGCCACTTTAAATACTGTTTAAAAATCAGCGGATAATAAGAGCACATGATACTTTAATCCACTCATAGCCCCCATCTCCATCAGCAGTTAGAGTTACATTGTTGATTGTATACACCCCTTATTGTTATAAAGAAATAACTGACCCATATGTTAATGGCAACTTTGGATGAACTACATGGAATTTTATAAAGATCTCTGACATCATACATAAGACCCAGCCAGGTGTAGTATAGTTTTAACATTTGTTGTGTAATGTGCAACTAAATATAATAGTTGCGTGTTAGCCATTCTCTCTGAAGTAGTGACAATTGGCAGATTCTTTTAGATTGTCTATGAGTTTCTATGTATGATTACTTTCATTTCTCAGTTTTGCTGGTGAATTGTTCCTGTTTGCTGATGCTACTTTTCTAAAGTTTGTCTTGCATATTGCAATAAACTGTGGTCTTTTCAAGGAATGGGAAGGATTCCTTCATTTCTTATACAAGGCTCTGATGTTATTGCTGTTTTGTTATATTTTGATTTGTGACTTAAAAGTGGGTTGTATATATTATAATTAATAAAGATGATTTATAAAAAGAAAAAGAAAAAAATCATAGAAGACCTTAAATGAAATAAGTAGCAACAGAATGTTTATATGTTTATATGCATCTAGCAGTAGCATGCTCTATCACTGGAGAGGGAGATAATAGTTTCACAGGTAATTACTGGTCATGCAATCGAGGAGACCATTAATGAGCCTAGCCCATATTCCCAATTTCCCCAAAGCACTGTCTAGTTAAGGAATTTGCTCAAAGTCACACAGTAGGTAGATGAAAGCTGAGGAAATCAAACCTTGCAGTGTAGGAAGTATCTTCTTATCAACTTGCTGCCTTAGCTCTCTGTGCCAACAGCCAGATTAAAGGCTATTCTCTCAGGTGAAAGTCAAACTAAGAACCTTTTCAATAAAGAGCAAACACTCCATCTTCCCAGCAAGAACTAATGAATGATATCCGTCTGCAAGAAAATAGCTTGGGATGGTGGGCATGCATTTTTTTTTTTTATTTTATATTTTTCAGATCTGTAAACCCTTTCTCTGGGTAGAATAAATGAGTCAGTGAGCTGCCGAACTTCCATAACCAGTCCCAATAATATAAATCATTTAAGACTTTCTGTGCCCTAATAACCCATGAATCATTTATTTTATTTATTCTTTGTTGACCTGGTCATTCAGCTGACATGGGTAAGGTTTGAGCCGTTGTGTGACTCAGAACAAGTTGGTGTAACAGTGTCCTTCTTTCAATGATGAAAAAGAAGCTTTTTTGTACAGAATGATCTTACTCAGTTAACAAATGAATCAAATAAATACATACTTTCTTCTTTCTGTTTTCATGATCATCAACTTGGTAAGGAAATAGTGAATTCCTTTCAACTGAGTTGTAATGGTATCTAATGCAGGGCACAACATAACCAGTGCTTCATGACCTAGATCTATTTTGCATCTGACCTTGTGGTGTTTGCTATCAATTCACACACCAATTGCTAGCTGACCACGGTCATGTAGCAGAAGCCTCTGCTATAAGATGGAGAATCTGGAGCCACCAGTTCACATAATTAATACTCATAGATCCCTTTCCCACATGCAATTTACATATATTTCCAATACACTACTTCTCATGTAATGAAAATGTAATGATCATGACCAGGGCATTTGTAATATACATTTTGATGTGTTTGTTCTCTAATACTACCCCTCTTATTAATGATCCATAGCATAAATATAACATTTTTTTCCAGGTACTTGATTATGGAAATGCCAACCATTCATATAGTTGAGTTCATTAAGCTGACAGTTTGAAGCATGTAACATGCTTTAATTGAGAGATTACAGAACCTTGGGAAAGGGACGTGCATTCATTTGATCTTAACAGTTAGCATTTATAAGTAGTGGAGTGGGGTTGAAGCTCCAAACTTGATGGTGTATAAGGGATGTTTTTCTAATTTATTTTTGATTTTCTTAACAATATAAACCTATTTAATGTTGTGGAAATTATCTTAACTGACTGTTTTCACTGGTGCCTCTTCCATTCCTTGTATTTCACATTTACAGAGTTCATTGTCAAGGGTTGTTCCCCTGCCACCCATTACACTATTAAATGAGAGATTGTTGTTTGGTGTCCTCTACATTCCACATCCCAAATATATGATAATATGCTTGTTACAAGTCATCATGTCCTATCCCTTATAATTAGAAGAGTGTTCATTATTCACAGTCAAACCACTTCCACCCCCTTTTAATCCAATAAACATCTGTTTTCCAATGTCATCTCCTTCTAACTTTAAAGACATGATATACCACTTTGGACAGTACACTGATTTTTTTTTTTCAATTTGTTATCCCTTAGTATGACATACAAGACTGATTCATACATAAACTACTTATGCAGATAATTTAAAATTTAATATGGTTTATATCCCATATAAATTCATAAATAAAATAAATTCATATTATAAATGCATAAATTCAGGGTAAAAGATGCACACATATACCAAGATCTTGCACAGCAGAGGAATAACTGATGACTTTGTATAGATTTTGGTTAACAGACAGTAGTGGCCAATAGATCTACTAGAACAAAAGACCTAAATTTTGCCAGTGATATAAATATGACATGTTAGAGAGATACAGATGTTTCTCAGAGAATTCCCATTCTTTGGAACAGACTCTATACAATTTACTATACTACACATGATTTATAACCAAATAAAATGATAAAGATAATATTTAACTGTTAGCATGCTTTTTAGCAGTCTGGGTTTGTTGTTGGTGGATACCACAGCTTGCAAGACTACAGGGCTAAACAGTACACTCTTCCCAAATAATAAATAACACCTAAATAAATATAAGCCAGGTAGTCTTCTATTGAAAAAAAAAAAAAAGAAAAAAAAACTTGATATCAATAATATAGAAATTGTTGATGTAGATAAATAACCAAAGTAAATAGTTTGTGCATAGAAGAGAACATAATAATTAATTATATAGGCAGAATTTTTAAAGAAAGTGTCTGACAAAGAGATAAGTAAGTACCTTAAATTTCTCTTACTGGAGGAAATTCCAACCCTCAGCCATGCTGTGTACTAAAATATTCAATACAGAATTTCAGATTTTCACATCGATATATATTAAAGTAGATATTGCAGTCATCTAGGCAAAACTGGTTAACTTTGGTTTCCTCTCCAAAGATGTGTATGTGTGTGTAGGAGAAGTATTTTTGCATGCATGTGCATGTTTGTAATTTTTGCAAGCATCTCAACCTTTATGGTCAACGGGCTTGATTTTAAGCTGTGTATTTTTGAAGTTTAGTCATACAATCCACTTATGATGTACTGATGAGGACACTAAAAAGGCAGAAACATGCTTGTCTACTGATACAGGGATTTGGCTTTACTGGCCTGAATGTACCTATAAAGATTTAAAAAGGTAAAATGTCATGGGCATTCAGAAGCCATATAGCTGAAAGAATATGTTCATAAGGGGTCATTTGCATATATCCCATGAGCCTCTACCACAGAAGGTTTAAAGTATTATACAGTGAAAACTCTAGCTTTGTTGGGTTTTTCTTGCAGATAATTATACATATATATGGCGTTCATTTAGTTGAACACTCTGTTTTTTGAAAAGAAAAAAACACCCGGCTTGTGTTATTGAAATGTTTTCTATGTATGAGATTGCATTACTGCAGGGAATTTGCCCTTTGCCTATTGTAGTGTGATCTCAGAGATGGAATATTTAATAGCAGGGAGCATAGGGGTGAAGCCCCCTTCAAAAAAATGTATGCTTAGTTTTGTTTAGGTTTTAATAAGTTGCTGATTAAGTATTTATGTGCAGTCAGTTTGAGTTTCATATTCTGCCTTTATTATGAAGGAATATACTTCCTAGATATATATATATATATATATATATATATATATATATATATATATATATATATATATATATATTTATAGTACAGTAAACTATTAGTTAACAGGCGGGATGGGTAGATGCTGGATAGCTGTAGTTTCTAGTTGCTTGAGAGTTACTATTAAAAATAAGCCAGACTAATACTGTACCCTGTACTATTTGTTTGGTTTGACTTGTTTTCAGGTTAGGGAGAGAGGGAATTTATTCCTATCTTCCTTTTTAAAACTCTAAAAACATGAGGTATTTTTCTGAGGGGGGGGGGGGGACAGAAAGTGCAACACATGAAAATTGTATTGTATTTCTTCTATATTTTTTTGCCAGTTTCTTGAGAGTGCCTGCTTGTTAATAATGGACACATGTAATTCACATAAGTCTCTGCTGTCACGTGTTAAGATAATTTCTGTAACAATCTCCCACCTTTTACTTGCTTACAGTACCAATTATTGAAAAAAGGATATGCCACTCATTCATATTATTACACAATCCTCTCCAGGTTTGAGACTTACTTTGTAAATGCAACAAATGACATGGTTATAGTTAACTCAGAGTTTACTGTACTCTATACATGAACTCATTTCTGTTCCCGCAGAAAACATTTTTTCCCACATTCACATTCATCCATGCATACAGCAGAAGAGTTTCTCAAGAACCATGGCTATTTACTGTAGTCCTTTCCCACACAGAAAAAACAACAGAAAATAATAAAAACAGGGTTTCCTACAATGCATCTAATTGCAGTTCATATAATTAACTATTTGCATTTAGTCCCTTTCATAGCTCTGGGCGCAGATGTTCTTTGATCCGGTTTTGTGACCTTCCTGCAATTAGGCCCTTTCCTGTAACTGCAAAAAGTTACAATACACATTTCATGCATTCTGTTTTCCTTTCATCTCTATTTTACAATATATTAGAACAAATACAATTTGCCTGCCCTGTCACTGTTATGATATCTTATATATCCAATTTCATTGTACAGATTCTATTACATATCACACAAAGCTTAAAAAATATAGCTTACAAATGTTCCAACAGTATGAAATAAGAAAGAGAAAAACATTACATCACATTTTAAATAATTTTCTCTACTCTACAGTCATACTTTCATTTTTTCTCACTTTCTAGCATTAATGAGCTGTATATTTATTGGGTCCCTATTAAATTGCCGAATGTTTCAAAGTTCAAATGTCATATGGTCGACACCATATGATCGATCTTTGAAAAGTTTGAAGGTAAAAGGCAATGGCTCTGTACATGCAGTATGGGAAAATTTCCCTTTTCTGCACTGAAATGTGATCTTGGAGTTGGTATATTTAAGTATTGGGGGGGAGCAGGGGGGGTTTGCCCATAGTGTTAAGGTAAGTTTTTTTTTTTTACTTTTTTATTTTATATTCGAGGTTTCAAGTTTCGCTCATATGTTGTCGAACATATGAGGTTTGAAATTTTGATGCTTCGAATATATAATATAGATCCTATTTATCAGCATGGTTGATACAGTCTTCATAACCATAAGTTATTAGGATGTTAACGTCTATGCAATCAAATTTAACTGACTAATGTTGGTAGGTACGGCAAAGGTCTAGAGACTATCTAGTGTAGGGATGTTAGAAAAGCAGATCTGGTGTTTGCAGATGATGCTGTGTTCTTTTCCTCAAGTGAACATGATCTCCAGTGTGTAGCAGACCAGTATACTACTACATATGAAGTGGAATGGATGAAAATCAGAACCGTCAAATGAGAGGTCAGTATTCTGTCCTGGAAAAAAATGGACTACTCTATTTAGGTGAGGGAGAGCAACTATCTCAAGCCCATCCATCCACAACACCTTTTTCCCATATGAGGTCATGGTGTCACTTCAACAGTGACAGCCATCTAGAGCCAAGGTTTACACCACTGGGTGGCTAGCCCTGCTGCATTAGTTCTTCCATAACACACACTCATACTTATGGCCAAGTTAAAGTGTCCAATCCACCTACTGCATGTTTTTGGAATGTGGGAGAAAATTGGATCACCTGGAGAAAACCCACACAAACACAGGGAGCACATTCAGACTCTACACAGAAGGCACCCCAGTCAAGAATCTAACCAGGGAACCTCTTGCTGTGAGGCAACAAGGCAATCCACTGAGCCACTGTGCCACCCAGCAACTGTCTCAAATGGAGGAGTTTAAATATCTCATCCTATTATTCATAAGTAAAAGTTGAGGTTCCTGCAAGATTAAGCACAACATGAATGCAGTATTATCAATATTACAGGTATTATACTAGATTATTATAGGGAAGTGAGAAGTCAGCACTAGGTGAATGTCTTAGTTAACATGTAATTTTGTATCTCATTCTTAACTATGGATATGAGCTTTCAGTAGTGAATGAGGGATGGGACAGGATTCGTAAGTGGTATAAATGTAGTTCCTTTGCAGGAGAACTGGGTTCTCTTATTATTGTTGACTGAGGAGTCCAGCAGTCCAGGAAAGCCTTAGAATGTAGCTAGTGATCCTTCTAATTAAGATGTGTCATTTGAGGTGATCTGTACACCTTGTGACAATGCTGTTGCTGCATGTCTCCCACTTGATTTGAGACCAGCACAAAACATTGGGGAAGGTCTTGAGATAATATGTTGGAATGATTATATATTCCAGCTTGCATATTAACACCTAGAGATCTCATACAATGAGGTAAAGACTGTTACCGGAGCAGTGAGTTCTGGTTTGCCTTGTTCAGTTTGCTATTATCATGACTTTCATATGAGCAAGCAGTTTAAGAAGCTGATCAATAGATAGATTTTTAAGAAATTTTTAAATAAATGATCTGGTGCCTACCCCATATGACAAGTCCCCCCAGCTTTCCAGCTGACTGATTTGTTTCTCTTTTGGGCTGTGAGTCCTGGCACATGAATATGCCTCATAAGGGCAAGAACCCAGTGACCCATTCATTCCCCATGGAGGTGAGAGAAGGTGACAGTAGTGCCATCATGCACAGTGGAATATTTTTTTTTTGCTTATACTCCTAATTCTCTCCCCCCAGTAGCAGTGAGCTCTGCAGTCTCTTGCTTCAGAGGACACAAGCATGTGCTAACACATGCTACATCCAGTCATTTTGTGACCAGAAGCACAAGAACAGACAATACCCTGGTCCATATGCTGCACACCCCTGTCTCCAATAAGTATCTGTAATGCAGTGGTCTGGACTACACCCTACCCCCATGATGAGTGAACTGGCATCAGGCATTCAATCACACTTTCCCACCCTGACTCCTCCAGCAACTCCACTACCATACGAACTTTAGTTCAGAGTGAATGCTCCATCTCTCAGTGACACTGGGCTGGATCATTGTGGTTATCTTAGAATGCCTGTCAGATGCTGAAGTGAATAGAAAATTGTATGCCTTAGACAAAAATGTTAACATGATCACCCAGTTTTACCAAACTCTAATTTATACATTTTCATAGAATCATAGGAGGTTACTAGGCTACTGGCCTTAAGGCCTCTACAAGCCTAGCCATGTTATACCCTTGTTCCCTTATGGACCAAGATGTATAGTCTATGTATGCAAATCTAAGATCACGACCAGTTACACCTGTCTAAGATGGATATAGGTGAAACTCCTGGTGTAAATTTACAGTTTCTATCCAATCGCCCAGGTTACACTTGAATAGGGTCATTGAGAAGTTCTGTTTTACATGAATTGTGAGTTTATTTCAGAGGAGTGGCAACCTCTGGGAGACATATCTGTTTCTCCAGCATGTTCTGTTAATATTGCAGGCTAGATTAAGATCCCTAGAGTCAGTGAATCTTGTCCCATTGGATTTGTGGATGTGCAGCAGCTTCATGAAGGCAGGGTCTGAGACTGCTCTGTAGGCCAGGCACAAGTCACCTCTAAGCAGTCTATATTATACTGAGTGAAGTGATAAGGCCTTCAGTCTGTCCATGTAGGTCATGTGTTATAGACCCTGAATTTCCTTGCTGAGAAACCTCTGCGGTCTTTGCAGTTGCTCTGGTGAGGCACATACAGAAGACAGCATTGTACTCTATTATTGGTCTGATGAGAGCTGAGTACAGGGGAGTTATAACCTCCATAGCTTTGGTTGCTATATCCTTGTTTATGAGGTGTGCAATGTAGAAAACCTTCCTTACTACTGTGGACACCTGATAATCAAAATTAAGGCTGCTTTTAACTTGTGTTTCTAAATCTCTCACCACTGGGTTTGAACTTAAGGGGATAGTATTAATGTTGTAACTAGTAGGAGTTTCTCCTTTGCTGAAGGGGATTATAATGCATTTTTTTACATTTAGTTTAACTCCCTGGCTTTGACACTAGTCGTTTGTCTGTGTAAGCCCATTTTGTAGTATGTTGGCTTCTTTGGGGGAATTCGGTGATTGCACATAGTTTGCAGTCTGCAGCAAACTTGGTAAGCTATAGGCCATCTATTTTAGCCTAGACTTCTGAAAAATAGATACCAAATAGTAGGGGGCCTAGCATAGATCCCTGTGGAACACCACTGGTAAAACGTCTGCTAGTAAAGTTGGCACCCACAATTTTGACTGTATGTGTTCTGTTTGTGAGCCAGTTGGCAACCCATCTAGTGATGTAAGGGCTAATCCCATGCTGGGTGAGTTTTTCAATGATGCCTAAGTGAGGGATTGTGTCAAAGGCCTTGGCTAGGTCAAGATAGGCAGTGTGACCTGTTTTACCTTAATCCAGGGCTTTGGTGCATTCTCAAAGAAGTCCACCAGGTTTAGCAGGCAAACTCTGTCCTTAATGAAGCCAAACTGGGTCAGCTTAAGAGTTTGAAAGTCACCTATATCCTTGTTGATAAAATTCATGATGATTCTCTCCATCGCCTTGCAGATAAGACTGGTTAGTCTTATGGGTCTATAGTTCCTGGGGTTGGTTGAGAGACTGCCTTTGTGCAAGGGGATTAGAGTTGCTGTTTTCCACTCAGCTGGGACAAAGCCAGTGCTTAGACTGAGATTGAAGATCATGCTCAGGGGTTCCACTAACTCCTGTTTTAGACCATTTAATAGGCTGCCTGCGATGTTGTCCAGTCCCATAGAGGCTGTGTTTTTGGCCTTAGAGAATGCGGCTATGACCTGCTCTCTGGAGATGCTAGGCGGTGGACTGGTGACAGGTATGTTATGGGGTATGATTAGTGGGGTGAAGTTTTTTCCAAACCTGTCTGCTAATAGATTGGCAATGTCCTCATGTTCAGTATAAGTGGTATCCTCCACAGCTAGTTCGGCACAAAGCTGTGCCTTCCTTTTTAGATTTCAGATGTAGCTAAAGAATCTTTGTGATTTACCTCAGATGGGGATGCTAATTTAGTTTTGTAATTAGCTTTAGAGGACTTTACAAGATGTCTAATTTGCTTGTTTATGCTTTGGAGGGAGTTCTTCCTTAGCTGGAAACATTCTATCTTGTTTTTTGGCAACAGTTTCTTTCTCTTATTGTATAACCTGTTTATGCTGTATGTCCACCAGGGTGGCTTATTTTTTCATGAGGACCTTGATTTGATCCATTGTGTTTAAACAGGACATTTGTGTACACCTCAGTATAGGGGTCAATGTTGTCAGTGTTGGTAGGGGGTCTGAAACTATTAATGTCATCTCTCAGTAGGCTTTAGTTTGCTTTGGAGACAATTTTTTAACCTTTTTGCCCCTAAGTGTGGGTCAGGTATGATCATTACTTCAAACTAGACTGATTTATGATCTGACTTTACCAGAGAGGGCCCCACACATGGGATGGTGCAGTGATCCTCATGTTAGTGAGCACTATGTCAAGGATGTTAGAGCCCCTTGTGGGGTTGCTGACTATCTGCTCCAGAGCATTTGTGTTAATAAAATCCAGGAATCTTTGGGCAAGTGCGTTTGTCCTCATACATGTTTGTCCAATCAATGGAAGAATAATTAAATCACCCATGACCAAGGTATTTAACTGTACTGACAGTGACGCAAGTAGGTCCAGGTAGGCTGTGTGGTTTTGTGGTTCATGGTGGGGGATCTATAGCTAGCAATGCCACGGGGGGGGGGGCTTTCCTACAGTTAGTTGGACTTGGAATAACTCTAGGGAGTTGTATTGTTTAACCAGTCTAGCTGTGTATATGTCTTTAATAAAGATGGATACGCCTCCTCCCTTGGCTTTTTCACATTTGTTGTGTGGTCTGTGCATATGGAATACATTGTAGCCAGGGTACTCTCGGAAGCCTTGAACCATGTCTCTGTGACTGCACAGACATCAGCATCTTCCAGGGTGAGAAGTGCTTCAAGTGAGTGCAGTTTCTGATTTAGACTCCTAGCATTAAGCAGCCTAACCCTAAGTTTTTTTCTGGAGGATATTTTTACATCAGGAATTTTGTTCTTAAGACATTGCCTAAAAAAGGCACTATAGGGGAGGCACATACTGTTGCCAGCCTAGACGCAATAGGTGAAGACCATCTCTGACAAAGCAGCGTGGTCTGGTGACCATATCATACCAGGCTGTCAGATACTGGATCCCTCTGGATTGACTGCAGAAGCTAAGCCAGTTGCTGAAATCAGTCATTTTTTTGTTTGTATTGTGGTATCATCCTGGGTGAGGGAAGAATGCTGCTTAGCATTAGGGACATACCTGCCTGGGATACATAATCTGAAAGCTCCATCATGTCTCTCTTCATACACTTCAGTGAGGTTCATCTCAAGTCATTCACTTCAACATGAACTATGTCAGAGTCTTAACAGCACTTGTTGTTGAGAGACTTGAGTGAGTGCATGATTTGGTGGATCCTGGTACCAGACAGGCATGTGATTTTCTCCTTGTCCAATCTAATGAGGAGGACATCTGTGTCTCACTATGGAGTCTTCTGTGACCAATACATATGATTTAGATATGTTTTTCCTTAGGGGCTTATTGGGTGAGACACTGATGTGTGTGTTATTATGTGTAGTGTGTGCTCTTGGGACCATATTGTGTGCAGAAGTTTTGTTCTTGGGAAGTCTTTGCTCTTTTGGTATATTTCTAGTGAGTACCTCCACATATGTGGGTTTATGTGTTGTGCGCTTGGCATGTGTTATGTTTGTTGAACTAAAAATTACAATTTTTCACCTGTGATAAATCTGATGAAAGTCATTCAAAAGTCTTCAATAAAATAATGCTTTGATCTTCGGAGTTACCTGTATAGACTTGAAATAAATATTTATTTATTTATTTATAAACTCAAAATACCAATCAAAAACTATAAAAATACATTAATGGAAAATGGTCCAGTAAAGCATTTTTATAGTTTCTTCTTTTTTTAAAACAAGTTTATTGTTTTTAACATACAAAATAAATATCATAACAATTTTATACAAGCAATTAAATATAAATAGTTATAACATTCAATCAAATAACCAAAGTATTTACAGAGACATCCACTACAAATCAAATCAATTGATTAAACTATAATGTCTTACTATTGAAACTAAGATTTTTTTAACAGGTTTTGTAAAGTATCCCATATAACATAGTAAGATGTTTTTCTAGTAGTTCTTGATTTTATTGTCATCAATTCCATATGACACACTTCAGTCATAACATTTTTAAATTCATTAAATGAAGGAGGGGTATCTGAAATCCAATTTCTGGTTATTATTTTTCTAGCCACTGCTAAAATAGACCATAATAAGGGAAGCTTAACTTTTTTAACACTTTTAGGAACAGGAGTGTTAAATAATATAAGTGATTTAGAAACAATAAAATTATCTGTGAAAAGGGCCTGCAAAAAATCATTGATTAACTTCCAATATTCCTTCAGTTTTATACAGTCATAAAACATATGTGCCCAATCAGCATTTATTTCCACATTACATCTTTTACATAAGTTATCTTTATTATTTATTTTATTCATCATGAAAGGTGTATAGAAAGATCTATGTAAAAATTTCCAAGTAAAAAATCTCCAATTAATGGAAGAAGTAGTTTTATAAGCAGATTCCAATATATATTGTTTATCTTGTTGTTTTGGTGATTCACCATTAATGGAAATGAAATAATTCCAATAGGTATCTGAACTGTAATGAGTTTCTTCTCTGATAATTTTATGTATGTGTGAGAGCTTACCTTTATCAGAAACTCTATGTTGTAAATTTAATATCAAGTAATCAATCAGAATTGGAACAGATTCTTTAACTGTTAAAGACATTAAATCAATTTTATTAATAAGATGTTGTCTAAAAGTCTGAAT
Organism: Protopterus annectens; assembly: GCF_019279795.1. Lineage (NCBI taxonomy): Eukaryota > Metazoa > Chordata > Ceratodontiformes > Protopteridae > Protopterus > Protopterus annectens. The sequence continues at coordinate 931,586,683 of NC_056732.1, read as the reverse complement.
TTCTAACCAACATGTCTCTCTCAAGTCAAATTCTTGCTTTAAGAAGTCTAAATTTTTTACTTTATTATCAGACAGCAACTGATACCAATACTTTAGGTCATTCTCTGTGACTAAAAGAGTTCTTTCAGAGGTGGTTGACAAAAGCATACCTTGCGTATACATTATAGGGAATAGAATAAAATTCCATTCCTTATACTTAGGATGCATAAATATAAAATTACAATAACTGATAATAATGTTTAACGGGTAACTAACTATATATTTTGGTGTAATAGATGAAGTACAAAATTCTTTTAGTAATCATAACATGGGGTTATTTACAATAATATTTTTATGTATTAAAGAGATTTTCATGAAGTGAATACTAATTAGTTCCCAATAATCTTTCCATTTTGCAACATATGACTGATCTATTAACAAAGTAATAACTTTTATAATAGAAGATATAGTATATAGATTAAAGTCTGGAAATGAAATGCCCCCTTGAGACCAGCTATTAGTATGTTTCTTTAATGCAATCCTAGGTTTATTAGGTGCCCATAAGAAATTTAACATTAATGAATTCAGTTTCTTAATAATTATTTTTGTAGGTGGGAGAATTATTGATTGTATTAAATATAATATCTTAGGAAATATTATCATTTTAATAATTGTGAGTCTCTCTTCCATGGTAAAAAACATATTGTTCCAGCTATTGAAAAGATTTTGTATATTAAGAAGACAGTTACTATAATTATTATGTATAATAGATTTAATATCTTTAGTTAATATTATACCTAAGTAAGTTATCTGAGCTGAGTTGGATATATATTTGTTAAAATCATTAATGAGGACATTTTTTCATGTGTATATAGGTAATATTTTAGTTTTTTCTTCATTGAATATTAAACTGGAGATATTTTTAAAATCCATCATTTTATCAAATAAGGACTGCATAGAAGAGTTAGTTCCTGCTGATGTAATTAGTACATCATCTGCAAAAAGTTGAATTTTAGATATTGTATTTTCATCTATATCAAATCCTTCTATATCAGTACTGTTTCTAATCAAATTAGCCCAAGGCTCCATTATTAAAGTGAATAATAGTGGAGAGAGTGGACACCCTTGTTTTTTACCTTTTAAAATGGGTATTTTTTGTGAGACATATGTTCCTATCTTAATGTAAGCTAATGCTCCTTTATATAGATGTTCAATCAGATTTACAAATGCATCGGAGAAGTTTGTGCACTTCAGTAAGATAAACAAGTAGTCCCAACTTACTGAGTCAAATGCTGAACTTATATCGAGACTAATAAGTGTTAAATCTTTCTTTTTCCTATTTGCAAAATCAATTAACGTTAAAGTTCTCTTTATATTATCAAAAGTATTTCTATTTATAATAAAGCCTGTCTGGTCTATATCTATTATGCCTGGGATGATTGTCTTTAATCTATCAGCAAAAATACTCATAAACATTTTATAGTCAACATTAAGTAATGAAATAGGTCTATATGAAGTGCATCTGGTTGGGTCTTTATTGGGTTTTAAAATTGGTGAAATAAATGTGTATTGCCAAGATGGGGGAGTTGTTAACTCATTTTGAGCCAAAATAAAACCTTATGTATTAATGAATAAGTACTTTTGGGAAGAATTTTATAGATCTCTGGTATAATACCATCATTACCTGGTGCTTTGTTTGATTTAAGCTTGTTTATTTGTGTAATAACCTCTGTATATGTAATATTTTTATCCATTAGTTTAGTCTGTTGTTTGTTAAGTTTTTTGTTCATGTTTGTAGTTATAAATTTCTTTATTTTATCTTTAGGATCCATGTTAATGTTATTATGATTAATTTTGTGAAAGTGATTTCTAAATTCATCTAATATTTCTGGCAAACTAGAAACATTCTTCTTTTTCCTTGAAGAGAAAATTTCTTTGATATGATTTTGTTTATTCAACCTTTTTGTTTTATTTTTAAGTCTATGTAAGTATTTGGGACTTATTGAGTAAGACAAAAACTTATATTTCTCTAATGTTATTTTGATTTTATGAGTTAAAATTTCTTTGTATTTCTCATTTAATTTATTTATTTCCTCAATGACTTTTTTGTCCATAATATTTTCTTTATTATTATGTTTGTATGAGTCTAATTTGCTTTGAATATCTAGTAATTCCTTGTCCCAAGATTTCCTTTTATTATTATACCATCTGATACTTTGTCCATATAAATATGATTTTAAAGCATCCCAAATGTAAACAATGGAGACATCAGGTGTAGTGTTTAAGTCTAAAAAATGTTGCACTTCTGAAAGTATATAATCTTTATAGTCTTTTAATTGAGTTAAGTATGCTGGTATTCTTTTGATCTGAACATTATAAGTATTTTTTACCATAAACTCAAAGACAATTGAATTATGATCTGATATAGGACACAAAATGATTTTGGAATTAAATAAGTCTGTTACCATCTGGTTAGAAATAAAGACTCTATCTATTTTTGAATAAGTTTTATATCTGTTAGAAAAAAAAGTGTATGGTAAAGATTTTGAATCTATCTGATTATTAATATCATTCAAATTATATAAATTAACAAAATCCTTTAAATGTTTTGCATTAGATGAAATTTTCCTTTTTCCTATAGTAGTAGTATCTTTCTTATGTAGGATACAATTAAAGTCACCTGCTAAAATAATATCTCCTACAGAAAATGATATGATCTTATTGAGATGGTGTTTCACTGTATTAATGCCAATTCCTGGTACCCAATATACATTGATTAATGTATATGTCTTTCCATTAATCTGTATTGTAACCATACAAAACATTCCTTTATCATCTTTATAAGACTTAATAGTTTTAGGTATGGGCATACTTTTATTCCATAAAATAGCCACTCCTCTTTTTTTCTGTGTGTGTTCTGAACTAACCAAGACTGTATATTTATTAGTGGCTAATTTATCAATATCCTTTTTCAGGAGATGTGTTTCTTGAAGGAATACTAAGTTGGCCCTATGCAAATTAATATATCTCATTAAACTTGCCCTTTTACATGGGTTATTCAATCCATTAATGTTTAAAGAAATTCCTTTTAGAGATATCATTTAGCTTTTATAAACATATAAGGCATATAATCAGAATAACAATTAACAAAATAAGTGATATTATGTCTCCTCCTTTAGGTGTATCATTAATTATAGCTGTATTTATTGAAAATCTTATGGAATTTTGTATAAGTTTCACTTTTATTTGTAGTGACAATGAGTTTATAAAATGTGATGTGGATGTCAGAACTATATACATACAACAATAATCAGGTGAAAAAAATATTAGGATTAAACATTGCACCCAGCCTGGAGTTAAGAACTCCAACTTCGAGTAGCACATACCACTCAAGTTATCCCCCTATCCTAAGCAGCAGTACCTCAGCTGCCACCAAATTAATTCAATATTAACTATTATTAATTAAAGTTAACCTCATTTAATTAGATTATCTATTATGACAAAGCTAAACAATTTGTAAATCAGCTTCATATAAACAAATAAGAACATTTAGAAGCAGCTCATATTACTATGTACATCTATTTTGTATAATACATTCATAATCAAAATAGCATTCTAACAATCTTGATAATGGGAACAGAGAAGAGAGAGAGAGAGAGAGAGAGAAAAAAGGGGGGCATATCTATATATTAGTTTGTTAAAAATTTGTAAGAATAAGTTCTTATGTTCATTTGAATTCAATAACTTAGGCTATTATGATTCACACATTACATATATTAGGGTATTCCTACTTTCTGTCATAGAAATGCAGTTAACAGTTTTAAAAACTTTAAATTACTTGTACCAAAAGCTTTCTTCTCATACTTATTATTGCCAATTAAGTAAAATATTTATACTCATACATAAGTTTAAAAATCATACTGCACAGCAATGATAATTCCTAGTTATACATAAATCATTGTGATGAAAGCCATCTGTATTTTATATATCTGAACTGCAGCTTTAAAATATGTCACATGACAGTTTCTTCTAAAATATAGACATAATGATACTTGTGCTTGTCAGTTAGTTAAGGCAAATGATTTATAACATTATATATGTTTAAATCATAAGTATTTATATGCATTAATATGCTGCAGTCATGTAAGCTTTCAAAAACATGTGTATATGTGTTTTACCTTCTATGCCTTCTAAAATATCTCAGTTGTTTACTATGGCATACTAAGTCATTTAAAATCATTATAACTTTTATATTTTATAAATTACATCTTAAATAAGTAAGTTGTTATAAAGAATAACTCACATTTAAGTGTCATAAAGTTCGTTTTTCATCACAAAGTTGCATTTACAGCAGTTCTACTTCCTGAAACAGTATTCTTCTTGAATATGCGATGTGTCAGTGTGAAATCAGGGGTCAAAGTTCAAAGTGGCTGCATTCAGCTTCTCTGTGTGTATTCTGAGTGTTGAAGCTTTTAAAACAACTCGAGGACATTATTCACGAGGTAACTCACATCCCAAATTGTCTCCCTTAACATTCTGGTGGGAATTTTAGTAAAAACAAGTAACTGACATTCATTTAGTAATACAAATGAATCTAAACAGTGCAAAACCTTCGCAAAGTATTTTACAAGTCATTACAGTCTCAATGACAGTGAAACCAAGCCTGCAGTTATTTAACATATTATACAACTTATTTTTATATGCCCCATTTCATTTTCTCATACAAATCTTATTATATACATATATCAGTATTATCAGAAGTATATAACTGTATGTATAAGAGAGAGAGAGAGAAAAAAAGAAAAGAAGAGAGAGAGAGGAAAAAAAAAAAGAAAGAGAAAGAGAGAGAAGAAAAAGAAAAAAAAGGAAGCTACAAAGAGTATCTACAAAGATATATTACTTGCTGTTTGTTTTAATAAAGCTAAACATGAGATATATTACTTACAACTATATTAGTACTAATTATTAAATTATATCATGACATTTTATCTGAAATCATGTATAAGCAATTAAGTCATGGTATAATATTTAACATCAGTGTTTAAACAGCATATATAATTTTAAAGAACTAATAAGTTATTATTTCACTTATTCCATATTTTTCATCATACTTCTCTCCTTGCCCTCCCCCACCCCTCACTAAATGCATAGTTTAGAAAGAATGCCATTATTTAAAACAAGAAGATAAAGGAAATGTATCAAATTACTAACCTTAGGTCTCTTTATCACAAAGAGAAACAAGTTGATTCATAGCATGTTATTTGTTCCTCAGAGAGTTTGATTATTTATGAAACAAAAACAGTTCTTTGCACACAAAAAAGTAACTTTGAATAAATCTTTAAAATATTTGTGGATTTCTGGAAATGCAGTAACTGTAGTTGAAGAATTTAAAACAAAAAAAAAATAATATAGAACATGTCATTTGTTTTTTAGTCTTTTTTGCTTCTCCAAAGTCTTCCAAGAAGTTCCTGTTGCCATCCTCTTTAGCGAAGGACTTGCCCATTCCATATCTTCTATTTTATCTAATATTTTATTTTTTTTTAATATACAGCAAAGCAGAGTCCAAGTCTTCAAAAATTCTAGGGCCATCAGGTAAAAAGATTTTTAGTTTGGCAGGAAATAAAAGGTGAGTTTTGAACTGTGCTTTCTTAAGCTCTCTTATTAATGGCAAAAAAACTTTTCTTTTAGTTATTACCAAGGAAGAATAGTCATTGTCAAAACGCACAGTTGCCTCATTAATTTTTATAGGTGCTTTAGCCCATGCATATTTTAATACCATCTCCTTGTCATAAGATGATAAAAATCTTACAATAACTGATCTAGGATATTTTTTATTAGAGTTAAAATTAGATAAGGACCTATGGGCTCTTTCAATACCAAAAGAAAATGCTTCTGACAAGTCTAAAGTTTTGGGAAGCCAAGTATTTAAAAAGGAAGTAATGTTGTTACCTTCTATATTTTCTGGCAGTCCAAAAATCTTGATATTATTGCGTCTAGATCTGTTTTCCAGGTCATCAAGTTTGGATTGTAGATGTGTATTCTGTTTCAGTAAAAATTCAATGTTAATTTCTTCTTCCTGAATTCTGTTGTCCATATCAATAAGAGTCTCTTCTATACCTGTAATCTGAGCTTTCTGATGTTGCAAGTCTTGATGTAACAAATCCATTTGTTTTGTAGTTTTTTCTATAAAGTTATCAATTTTAGTATCCAGTTTGTCCATTTTGGTTGTTAGTTGCTGAATAGTTGATATCAAAGACTGAAGCTCTTTCTTGATGCTGGAATCCTGACTGTTAGCCTTACTGGAACTCATCTTAAACAGAGGTGATGAAAGAGAAATTTCCAAGATGATTTCTGACAGAAAATTATTTAAATTTTCTTTCTTTTTTTGATATTATTCAAGAAACTGATATTCCAAACGTATTTAGAAAGAAAATTATTTCATTAGTTGAATTTCAAAGTAATTATTTCCTGTCAGTGCAGTTATGTTGGTGGAGCTGAAGAAATCTGCTGCTATCCTGTGTTCATCCTTGGCCACGCCCTCCCAGTATTTTTATAGTTTGTGATCGGCAGTTTTGTGTTTCTAGAGTTATTTTATTATGACTAGAATGTCTGTTTTGTCTTTTTGGTTATCTATTTATTTATTTATAGCAGTTTGATAAGTGGACTATTTGACCAACCCTTTTCAGCCATGACCCACATGATCCATATACGGATCTACTTTGTATAGTCGAACAACCAAAATGTCGAACCTTAGAACATCAAGACAAATACATTGCAAGTTTACATAAGAGAAACTTCATATTAACAAAAGTTGTAAAGTCGAACCACCTATTGCTCATGTCAGAAAGCACTCTTATAAAGGCAGATCATGCTGCATTCATAAGAACAGATTCTAGAATTAAATTAAAAAAAGAAAACAAAAATGTAGCTTTATCAATGGTTTGAACAAAAGAAACAAATGGACCAGAGATCATGGTAAAGTAGGGATCGGGAAATGTACCCTATTCCCCACTGTAGTGTGATCTCAGAGTTGGTATATTTGATTAGCAGGGGGTATGGGGGGTGCAGCTCCTCACATGGGAGGGGGTTGATACAGCTACATTTTTGTTTTCTTTGTTCAGTTTAATTGTCGAATCTGTTCTTATGAAAGCAGCATGATCTGCATTCATAAGAGCCATACCTCTCAACCTGGAAACATCAAAAATCTGGACAAAGGCCCATGAAAAATATGTACAAATCTGTATGCTGATTAACAATACATTTGTATACATAATTATGTAACCCCACCCAATCTGATGGAATTGTGGGATACCAACTTTTAAACGCAAACTGAAGAACAGACAAAATATGATCATGAAACAAAAACAGAATAGTGTTTTACTTATGTTAATATTTGAACTTGTATCAAACTTTGAACTTGTTCAACTGCAAAATTAAAATACAATTTTCTTTTATAAAAAGAAAATTAACTGCTTCAGCCTTCTACAGCCAGAAAATAAATGAGCTGGATTAACACAGAGGAAATCAGTAGATAGGCAGAGTTACAGACTGAGCACTTTTTGGGAAATGCAATCATTTCATCCAAAGGAGAGAAGTGTATCAATTGAGTGAATTCAAATACCTTAGAATATACAGATTTAGCTAACACTAGGAATGCATTCAATATAATTTCTACAAAGATCATTATGAAGGCTGCCAGCCTAGCTAGATAAAATTTTGTAAATAATTCTATGTCATTGTAAATATTAATAGGATCCACAGACTTCTGTAACAAATGTAAGAAAATGGTGTTATGTTCCGAGCTTCAGAAATGTAACCACAGTGCAGCCTGCTGGAAGAAAGCTGATAAGAAAAGCATTTTAGGACTGTTTGATCTCAAGCTCAGAGCCAGGATGTCTGGACTAAGGAATTCTTTCTATTGTTGTAATTTAAGAGATAATTACTAAGGTTTTACATGTAAAATGTATTTTATTGCTGTGGTTTCCTGAAGGTGCAGAATTACAAAAATAAATGTAAATTTTGAGTTTCTCTTAGCTTGGGAAACTAAATCAGAACTGTTAAGAATGATGTAATCTGAAATAACTCAGCAGTACTGTGTTATCAATTTAAGGACAGAAAGAAAGAGAACAGAGGATTTTGTATTTTGTCTGAACCTGAACACATCAATTCACCAGCACTCTGTCTTTGCTCTGTAAGTAAGATATTTATTTAGAACAGTGACTTCTCTTAGAAATGGATAGAAATAGCCAGATTAGTCTAGCTGTTTTCTATATTTATGTCAGACTATTCTACAGTATTATTTTAAAGCATTTTCCAGTGGTTGCTGAACTCTGTAATGTCATTGTGTTGAAGTAATAAATATTGTCTTTTGTTTTTATTATTTATTATTAAATATTTTAAACCTGTTTTGTGTAGAGATAATTTAAGCTCTAGAGTACTTGCATCTATTTAGTGATACTGTACTAAGCCAATCCAGAATATACTTAGCCCAAGTTACAATTACTATTTGGATAACAGTAATATTACACAGTGAAATTGGTCACCCTTTGGAAAGGCCTTATTAGTAGCTGATAAGAGTAGTTGGTGGCAGTGATTACTACCCTGTAGCCTGGCAGGAGGGGGCATAGCTGGAGAACCTCTGCCAGCCTTCCCCAGGAGTGTCTGTGTGTTTGTATATAAACCAAATATCAAAGTGTGCTTGTGTCAGCTACTTGGGCATGGACATGAAGCACTGCTTGGGCAGAGAAGATACTGAAGGTTTTGGCTTGACTACTTGGCTGTGATCTAAAGCCTATAGCTGTGCCAGTGGGGAGTCTTATTGGGGATCTGGAGAGAAAGGGAGACACCAGCCCCAGACTGACTGTGATCTCTGTGTGCTCTTAAGGGAAATTGTACTTTACTGTGTGTGTACTTATTATCCTTCACAATGTGCACGCCCCTGACTAGTGCTAGTGGTGAGGATTGAAGCTCATTGATTACTGGGTCAGCACATGGACATCACATATTAATTGTTTGGCAGTGGTGGGATATCCACATCAAATATTAATTGTTTGATTGTGGTGAGTTAGCCACATCAGATACCAATTGGCTTGTTGTGGTGTGGATAGTGAATTCCTGTAGCTTGCGTACAGTGATCACTAAAGGTGTTTTTGGTACTCTTGCATACAGTGATCACTAAATGTGTTTTTGGTACTGTAAAACAGCTACAGAGTGAATATTCAGAGTTCAGATCACAATTGTTTTATTTCTTTTGTCAGCTTAGTTAGTCAGGGGGAGGAGGCAAGCATGTCAGCAGAGGAGTATGGCAAGCTGACAAGGAGTCAGTTGACTGAGATGTGCCAGGCTAAAGGACTGGTGCATGGAAACCTGACTAAGGCAGACAGGATTGCAGTTTTGTCATAACTGCTTCAGGAAACAGCAATCAAGAGGATGATCAGACTGGCTGTGGAGATGTATAACACTCAGAGAATGAACAGCTCAACCTTTCTGCAGAGGACTTAAAATCCATCTGGAGCTAAAGAGACTTCAGTTGGAGGCCAGGCATTTGGAAATGGAAGCTGTGGAGAAGGAGAGGTCGAGTCAGCATGAAAAGGAGATGCTGACTCTTTGCCAGAGTCATGGAGGTAATGGGGAAGGGAGTAACCAGACCCCAGAAGCACAAACGTTCAGTAAATTTCTTCCACAGTTTACAAAGGGAGATAATTTTGATAGTTTCATTCATATGTTTGAGAGGGTATGTAAACAGTATGATGTTAACCAAAGGTTCTGGGTATGGCTCCTCACCCCTTACTCCATGGTAAAGCTGTAACTGTGTTGTCCAAGATATCTGATCATGAATTTTTTTGATTATACTGCTGTTAAGAATTGCTTGCTAGAATTTTTTAAGCTAACACCTGAAGCTTATAAGAAAATGTTTTGTGAGCATAGATAAAAGGCAGATGAAAGTGTGTGTGAATATGTTGCTGAATTAAGCACTTATTCTCATAGGTGAGTGAGTGGATGTCAGGTCACCACTTTTGAAGGGCTGGAAGACCTTTTGGGGAGGGATCAAGCCCTTAGCACTTTGCCTGAGGACATGAGGATCTGGTTAGCTGATAGACAATGTGCTACTTCAGATGATTTAGAGAAGAATATCTGGCAAGCAGAGCATCCCAGCACAGGAAAGGGACCCCCAGTACTACTTATGTGTCTAAAGGAACCCATTGTAGGCAGACCAGACTGCCCTGTAGAATCTGAAAGTAGCAGGGGAAGCCACTAGTCCCAGTACATATCCAGGACCTAGGGTTAAATGTTTTGAATTCAACCAGTGTGGCCATGTGGCATGTAGATGTCCATAGAGACAAGGTGGGGGACAAAAGGTGAGAGAGCTAGTAAGTGGGAAGGACAAAATGCCAATAGTAGGTTGTCTTGAGATAACAGGAGTATCAAACTACCATCCTGCAGATGTCCTAATTGGGAAGGATTTGGATGAGGCAGTACTATGTGTTAATGCAGTTACACGCAGTCAGGTTTGGAGATAAGCATGTGGGTCTGGTAGCCTGGGGGAGACCCAAACAGACCACACACTTGCAGCCAGGACTGGTGAGGTGGTTACTTCTGGGAGGGAGCTACCCTGTAGTAGTGAGACTGAAGGTGAGCCACGACTGCTTGTTGGTACTGATGTTCCCTTGGACAGAGTGACTGCAAAGACAGAGGTGCGTAGCAGTATTCAGGCTGACAGTGAGGCACCACTGTCAGAGGATGCCAGACTTCCTGTGTAAGGGGAGCTGGGAAGGGTTACAAAGAGAGAGTTGAGACAGGCTAAGCTCTCAGACCCTACATTGCAAGGCCTAAGGCAGATAGCTAGTGAGGCACCTGATTCTCAAGAGGAAGGGGGAATCTGTATATTGGGACAAAGGGTTACTGTACAGATAGTATACCCCTGAGGGAGGGCTAGAAGGTGAGAGGGTACAGCAGTTGGTAGTGCCTTGAGCCTACCATCTGGCACTTATAGCCATAGACCATGACATTCCCTTTGCAGGTCATATGGGCATAACATGTAGAAAGAGATGCATTATGCAGAACTTCTGTTGGCCTGAAATTTCCAGAGATGTAACAGGGTACTACAGGACCTGTGAGCAGTGTCAAAAGGTAGGAAAGGCAGGGGACAAGGTGACAGATCTTTTGATGTCTTTGCCAGTGATTGAGGACCCATTTCAGAGGGTAGCTATGGATATTGTGGGGCCTCTAAGAACCCCGAGTTCCACAGGGAAAAAGTACATCCTAGTGGTAGTAGATTATGCTACAGTATACCCTCAGGCAGTGGATTTGTCTGCCATTGAGGCAGAAAAGGTGGCAAATGCTTTGTTAGAGATTTTCAGCAGGGTAGTTTTCCCAAAGGAAATACTGACTGACAGAGGTGTCAATTTCATTTCAGACCTGCTGGCTTGTCTGTGGAAGTACTGTGGGGTGAAGCACCTAAAGAAAAACCCTACCATTCCCAGACTAATGGTCATGTTGAGAGGTTAAACTCTACACTCAAGTCCATTCTACGGGCATTTGCAGACCAATTGAAGAGGGTGTGGGACAAATTTTTGCCCCATCTTTTGTTTGCTTACAGAGAAGTTCCCCAAGAATCCACAGGTTTTTCACCCTTTGAGTTGCTGTATAAGCATAGGGTAAGAGGACCTCTATATTTATTTCATGATGAGTGGAAAGGTGAGTTTGAATCCCACCAGGAGTCTGTTGTGGCATACATCCTAAACCTCAGGACAATGCTCAGGGAACTCATGGGCATGGCCCAAGAGAACCTGGCAGAAGCCTAACAGCAGGAAAAAGGTCCGGTATGACAGGAATGCTCAAGCTAGAGAGTATGCTGTGGGTCAGCAGGTAATCGTTCTCATTCCTGTCAGACACAACAAGCTGCAAGCAGCTTGTGAGGGATGCTACAAAGTAGTAAGAAGGGTAAGTGATGTTAACTACATGGTGGAACTGATAGGGAGGAGTAAGGAGCACAAACTGTACCATGTCAACATGATGAAACCATACCATCATAGGAAGGCCCTTGTGCTGAGTATTTGCAGTGGACTGCAGGAGGAGTCTGAGGGAGATCTGGTCATTGATCTCCTCAGTGAGTCTCGGACTGATACCTCAGTGGAAGGGGTAAAAATGTCCAAGCAGCTATCTTCTACCCAGGTTTGAGAAATCCGAGAAGTGTTACAGGAGTTTGGGGACACGTTCACTGGGAAACCAGGGTTCACCCACCTGGTGCAGCCCAGGTGGATACAGGATCCCAAAGGCCTAATAGGCAGACCCCTTATAAGGTACCTGAGAGAGTAAAACAGACTCTGAGGGAGGAGATACAAGAAATGTTGGAACTAGGGGTAATTCAAGAGTCCAACAGTCTCTGGGCCACCCCAGTGGTGCTAGTGCCAAAGAAGGATGACAGCACCAGGTTTAGTGTGGACTACAGGAAATTAAATAGTCACACAGAGTCAGATGCTTCCCCATGCCTAAGAAAGATGAAGCCCTGGAGCAGCTGGGTGGGGATAAGTGTCTTACAACCATTGATCTTACCAAGGATTACTGGCAGGTGCCCTTGACTCCCAGTGCTAGAGAGAGGTAAGCCTTTGTGATTCCTTTTAGCTTGTATGAGTTCACAAAGATGCCCTTTGGGATGTAAAATGCCCAGGTGACTTTCCAGAGGCTGGTAGATCATATCTTAGCAGGAGCAGAAGGGTTTGCCCTTGCTTACCTAGATGATATTGCCATCTACAGCCATTCCTGGCAAGACCACCTTCAACATGTCAGGGAGCTGCTGGGCAGACTACAGAAAGCAGTGCTGACCATTAAGCCGAGCAAATGTCAGGTGGGTATGCCAGAGGTCTCCTAACTGGGAGATAGAGTGGGGAGTGGTAAGATCAGGCCAGAACCTGCCAAAGTGGAAGCTGTTCAGGCATGGCATGCACCTGTTACTAAAAAGCAGTGAGGGCATTCTTAGGGAGAGCAGGGTACTACAGAAAAAAAGTTTGTCCCCAGTTATAGTACCATAGCTGCTCCCCTCACAGACCTGACAAAAAAAAACAGACCAGATAAGGTAGTGTACACCACAGCATATGAGCAGGCATTCCAGAAGCTTAAAGAAGCTTTGGGAGGGCCTCCTGTGTTAGCCAGTCCAGATTGCAGCAAATAATTTGTTGTGCAGGTGGATGCTTCAAACCATGGGGTGGGGGCTGTACTTAGCCAGATTTCTTCAGAAGGAGAAGAGCACCCAGAGGTTTATCTCAGTTGTAGGCTCCAACACAGGGAGGAATGCTATGCAGCTTTAGAAAAGGAATGACTAGCCATCGTGGGGGCACTGCAAAAACTTCATCCTTATCTGTATGGAAGAAAATTAATTGTAGTTACAGATCACAATCCCCTAACATGCTTACATCGAGCCAGCCAGGAAAATGCCAAGTTGCTATGATGGAGACTAGGGTTGCAAGCATATGATATGTCAGTGAAGCACTGCAGTGGGGTTAGTAACACTAACGCAGATGGGCTCTCAAGGCAAGGAATGGGGTAAGGTATACTCAGGTAGACCTATCCCTCTCAAGCAATGTTGCTCAAGGGTCACTTGAAAAACTAGCTTGAGTTCTCTGGGGGGGCAGATATGGTTGCTAGCCTAGCTAGATAGAATTTTGTAATTACTTCTATGTCATTGTAAATATTAATAGGATCCACAGGCTTATGTAACAAATGTAAGAAAATTGTGTTATGTTCTGAGCTTCAAAAATGTAACCACAGTGTACCCTGCTGGCAGAAAGCTGGTAAGTCAAGCATTTCAGGACTGTTTGATCTCAAGCTCGGAGATAGGATTCCTGGACTAAGGAATTTTTTCTATTGTTTTAATTTAAAAGATAATTACTAAGATTTTACATGTAAAATGTCTTTTATTGCTGTGGCTTCCTGCAGGTGCAGAATTACAAAAAGAAATGTAAATTTTGAGTTTCTTTTAGCCTGGGAAACTAAATCAGAATTGTTAATAATGATGTGATCTGAAATGACTCAGCAGTACTTTGTTATCAGTTTAAGGACAGAAAGAGAGAGAATAGAACCATATGTATTTTGTCTGAACCTGAACACATCAACACACCAGCACTCTGCCTTTGCTCTGTAAGTAAGATATGTATTTAGAACAGTGATTTCTCTTAGAGATAGATAGAAATAGCCAGCTTAGTCTAGCTGTTTTCTATATTTATGTCAGACTATTCTACAGTATTATTTTAAAGCATTTTCCTGTGATTGCTGATCTCTGTAATGTCATTGTGTTGATGTATTAAGCATTGTCTAGTGTTTTTATTATTTATTATTAAGTATTTTTAAACCTTTCAGTAGTGGCTGTTTTGTGTAGAGATAATTTAAGCTCTAGAATACTTGCATGTATTTAGTGATACTGTGCTAAGCCACTCCAGAAAAGCCTTAATCTTGGGTTACACTTACTATTTGGGTAACAGTAACATTACACAGTGAAATTGGCTGCCCTTTGGGAAGGGCCTTATTAGTAGCTGATAAGAGTAGTTGGTGGCAGTGATTACTACCCTATAGCCTGCCAGGAGGGGGCATAGCTGGAGAACCTGTGCCAGCCTTCCCCAGGAATGTCTGTGTGTTTGTATATAAATGAAATCTCAAAGTGTGTGTGTGTCAGCTACTTGGGCAGGGACATGAAGCACTGGTTGGACAGAGGGTACTATAGGTTTTGGCTTGACTACTCAGCTTGGATCTCAACCCTATAGCTGTGCCAGTGGGGAGTCTTATTGGGGAGCTTGAGAGAAAGGGAGAAACCAGCCCCGACTGACTGTGATCTCTGTGTGCTCTTAAGGGAAGTTGTACTTTACTGCGTGTGTACTTGTTATCCTTCCCAAAGTGCACACCCCTCACTGGTGCTAATGGTGAGGATTGGGGCTCCTTGATTACTTGGCCAGTGCAGGGGCATCACAATCATCATTATGAAACAATATTTTCTAGGGAAAATATTGAAGTAATCTATTGCAGAACTATCCATACAAAATATTACCTTTGAAACACATTTAAGCTCCTGTACTAACATTGCCTTTAGCTGTTTTTTAAATGATACTATTTTCACTTTGTGTAATTTTCTGAGAAACATTTCTACAAGATACAGGACAATTGTAGAACATTTTTTTTTCATTAGTGGTAAAGATTAAAGGGAGGCCTCAGTAGTTCAGTTTCCATGTTGTCTCTAAATGAATATGAGGTAAATTTAAATATAAACTTATTTTGCAAAGTTGCACAGCAACTCTCATATAAAAATGTAAAAGTCAAATATTTTCACAAAAAAATGTCTCCTGTAGTAAATGGTAACCATTTTTTTGAAATGTGTAGCAATGATGTTCACTGGGAAGGGAGAAGATGATGAACCTTAGGATATTGCTTTTGCTGACTTGCAGTATGTGGGTTTTGTGGTAAAGGTAGGGCATTTAATGGTAGGTGATATTCTCCTAGCAAAAAAATATTATAGTTACCTTCAAAAGTAAGTCATTCTTCATGGCCTACTGATCAGTGCCGTAGCTAGAGTTTGTGCTGCCCTGGGCTGTCTTTGAGTTTAAAGCAGGAACACAAGCCCCAGACACAGTAGAGTCCACTCACAGCTTTTAATGAATCTTCTCAAGATAAACTTTAAGCGCTTTTCATCTGCCCACAAAGCAGACTTCCTCAGAAGTAATTTTTACAAAAACATGTCTTTGAGTTTGCTGCCCCTCAAACAATCATGGTCAAATGGGGCTTCCCATAAACAGGCCTCCCTGCTGCAGCCATTCCCATGTCCCATTACTTGACTATTTCTCCCCATTTACCATATATACTGTAATGTGCATACTGCTATAATGATTATTTGGATTTCATTTGAAACTTTTATTTTACATGTTATATATAGCACAAACACTAATAGACATCTGTTAAACAAAGCAATACAGTCTCACAATGAAAACAGACTTAGCATTAAAACTTCTCTGCCCTTGAAACTCACATTAATTGAAATAGCATTGAAGCCTACAAGAAAATGTATCTGGACAGTGGTGGATAAAGGCTACCTTTCGGTTATTTTCAAATCATAGGCCCCTTACACACATTATTTAGGACCATGCAAACATACACGTGTTCTTTGATACACCTTCCTGATTGTATTAAATTATATTCCTTGTATAATATAGCACACTTGTTAGAGCGCATTTTAAATGTATTGTTTTAAACATTTTTCCAGTAAGCAATGAAACAAAATGCATGAACCAATAATAATGACAAAACTGCATAATTCAGAACATTTCCATCATAAAAGTCTACTCAAACGTCTGTCATTACAATCCACCAATATCAGTAAATATGCACAATCTCTGCAGAGGTAAAAGTCATCTAAATAATTCCACATTGAAGAGATCTGTAATTAATGAAGAGGTTGCTGCTAGAAAACAACTTTATATTTCATTGTTTCATCTACAAATAAAGTGTGTATTGTCCTTGAAAAATAAATTGCCTACGTTACATTAAAAATGATAAGCTAGTAATATTGCAATAGGGAATGGATGGCAAAATGATAACAGGTTCATAGTTACTAGGTATCTCTGCCAAAGGAGGGTATTCTCAGGATGCAGCATCCACCCCTTTAAAAGTACAATACAGTACAGTATCAGCAATCTATCTACATACTGTAGGGGTAGAACCCACAACCTTCTGCATCAAAAGTTAGTGTATTACCTGCTGTGCTACTAACAATGCAGGCAGACTTGCCATAAGCAGCACTAAACTTCTTATCCCCTGAAGAACTTTGCAGCACAAGAAGTCTGGAAAAAGCTAAAATTTAGTGGAGGGCAAAGTCCCAAAACCAGGGAGTGGGACACATTTTAAACATTACTTGTATAGTTTTAGAAAATTGCTAGAATAAAATGTTTTGGTGTTACCATGCATTTCCTGAAAGATAGGAAGATTGAAACTTAAATGGCTATAATTATTTAGTGAATTCAGTTCTCACTGATTTGCCAGAAAACCACAAATTTTAATAGAAACACAGTCCAAAAGTAAGAGCTAAACATTCCAGATACTCTGTGAAACTTTGGACAGTTAAAAGCTATGGAGTTAACTCCTTAAATCACAAGTGGTGGTATGGGTAGAGAATTCAGGCTCTTGCCCCTTGTACCCAAGGTGCAGAGTTTGAGCCTGGGTGTCCTAACCACCAGTTATATGAAACTGGGGCCATTTTAAACACACAGTGAAACTGGCAAATGCTTTGTTAGGCAGTTTCAGCACATGTAAATGCAAAAGCATTCCAGCAAACACACAGTTCCAGCTTAAATGCAAAAGCATTCCAGTACACAATGCATGACCGCGGACTTAAAGAAGAACACAGCAGCTAAAGTTAAGTTACTCTGTTCCTTTATTTACTAGTACAATAGTCCCTTTTGGTTTTTTTTTTCCTTACATGGAGGAGGTGGGAAAACTCTGTTGCTCCTGCCTGCTGCACTGTGAAACGGATGGGGTAACCGGCTGTCACTCTGTATCTAAACTTCTAATTAAAAATAAAAAACACTGTTGCTGCTCACTCCGAGCTGTAGTCCAGTCCTGATCCTCACTAAACTGACTATGGAACTTGAAGGAAGCTTAGCTTAGCTGCTGTAGACCTGCAGTCTGTCCGAGATGCATGCATGCTACTTTTATACAAGTTGCTGCTGCCCATAAACAAAGTACAGTGAGTCAGTCAGTCAATAGTCACACCCCTTGAGCCCTCAGTTGTTTTCTGACAGACAGGCTGGCAGGCTGCTCACGAAGCTGATCTCACCATGCACACCTCTGCACGTGATGATGTCAGCAGAAAATTGCCAAAAAAATAAAAATAAAAAAAGACCAGGAAATTCGGGAATAAAGGGGGCCACTCAGGAATTCATGGCACCCCATTATTTGGACGCCAAAACCGGTAAATGCTGAGGAATTTGGTATGGTTGAGAGGTATGATAAGAGTGCTTTTTAAAATGTGCAATAGGTGTTTCGACTTTACAACTTTCAGTAATATAAAGTTTCACTTATGTAAACTTGCAATGTATTCGCTTCGATGTTCTAAGGTTTGACATTTTGGTTGTTCGATTATATAAAGTAGAGCCATATATAGTTGTATTTTATGTATGCAGACACACATTCACACATATTTATATATTCATACAAAGGCAGTAAAAAAGATTAATCTGGGTAAAGCAATCAAGCTTCATAAAAGCAATGAGGATGAGTGTTTGACAGGTGAACATATTAGCCTACTATATTTTCAGAAATTGCCTGTATTGGTGACTATTGAAAAGTGTTTGTGAAGATGCTGTCATACAAAATAAATCTCTGCTCAGAAAGAGCAGTAGCGCTGCAGTGAATGAAGCAGACTATTGTTCAGTACTAGAAACATGAATCTGCGTCAGGTTTTTGTTGTCCTCAAGGCTACAGTGTCAAGCAGAGAGCATTCCTCTGCAACTGTTATTGACCAATATCTTTTATCATTAGCCAAGGTATTTCCTATTTGTTATTGCTGCTTTCTGTTATATCTTTTATTGGGTATGGCTTAAGTGAAAATGTTCAATTCAAAGAATGTTTTATTTCTGGATATTTATCTGTGATAAGAATATGTTTCTTGTCTGCTGAAAATGCTTAAATATATAAAGAATGTCATGTTTAAAAAATAATTTCCAATATTTAAAGGTCATTTATCACCTGTAAGGAAAGACTCTGTCTAATACATATTTTGGAAAAAAAACAATATGAGTGTGTGTGTGTGTGTGTGTGTGTGTGTGTGTGTGTGTGTGTGTGTGTGTGTGTGTGTGTGTGTGTGTGTGTGTGTGTGTGTGCCTGCATATGTTTGTATTAGTAGTTTAACACATTTCTGTTTGCATAGCTTTGCCAATGGCATAATATGGTAATATGCACAGAATTATGAAATAAAGCATTCCCTAGTGCGCTGCGTGGGGGCTCTGCGACCTCTGGGACCCCTGCTATTGAATGATTTTTTTCTATTTGGCAGAAAAAGAATTGCTTAAGAAGCAGAGCACCAACTTAAGCTGTTAGAAAGCACTTTAAAGAATCTTTTGGGAATAATTTTCTTGCTGTCTTTTGGAAGGTTAGCTTGCTGATAGATATTCTCGATAGTTTGTTTCCCCAGCTGCAGTGCCTTAGCAAACTCTTCACTTGTTTTGACTGTGACAGGGAATCTAGAAATTATTTTGAAGACATCATACAGAAATGAGAGAAGGATTTCCATACTTCCTTGCTGTTTTAAGATATTGAAAATTGCAGTCACAAAATGATAACAATCTTGATATAAACCTTTTCTTTCTTTCTTTTTTCTTCCTTCCATGTTATCAGTTTGATGACTGGATAAATGGACTGCTCAACTAGCCCTTTTCTAACATGACCCATATATACATACACACACACACACACACACACACACACACACACACACACACACACACACACACACACATATATATATATATATATATATATATATATATATATATATATATATACACATATGGATCTACTTCAGTAGATCAAACTTTTACAAATTGGAACCACATACGGCCGAGACCATATGTTCGAACTCGTAAAAGTTCAAACACTGAAATAAAAACACATAAAACAAAAAAACACAAAGCTAAATGTCTATAGCAGGGGGGCCATGCCCCCCTGCACCTGCCCCACCCCCTTATTTTAATATACCAACTCCGAGATCGCACTACATTGCGGAAATAGGAAATCTTCCCTTTCCACTCTATACAGAGATCTCCATTCAGTCCGATCGAACTTTTACAAGTTCGAACATATGGTCTCGGCCATATGTGGTTCGAACTTGTAAACGTTCGATCAAATGAAGGGGAATCATATATATATATATATATATATATATATATATATATATATATATATATATTGATATATAGATACAGATATATATATATATATTGATATATAGATACAGATATAGATACACACACACACACACACACACACACACACACACACACACACACACACACACACGCACACACACACACACACACACGCACACACACACACAAACACACACACACACACACACACACACACACACACACACACACACACACACACACACACACACACACACACACACACACACACACACACACACGCACACACCTATAAAGATTTAAAAAATAAAAAAGCCATGGGTATTTAGAAGGTATGTAGCTGATACACTAGCATGTCCTGAAGGATTATTTTCTTATACTCCATGGGCCTCCATTACGGGAGTTTTAAGGTATTGCACAGTGCAGAATCTAGCTTGGCTGGGTTTTCTTGCAGGATTTACTTAATAGTTTGTCTGTGTGACCTTTTTACTCCTTAGTTTGGATAATAAAGCTAATAAAAGATACTTTATGATGACACAAAATAACATGAATTGGCAGATATCAGTGAGAGACAGTAAATATACTTATTAGTCATAATATGGAGGTCTGAAAAATTATATCAAACATCAGAAAAGTGTAGCCCAGCTATGCAGCTTAAAGGGTAAAACACTAATTATACAGTAACTGTCCATTAATATTCTAAAACGAGCATGCTGATTGGCCATCCCAACCAGCGTGCCTATTGTAAATCCAAGAATATACCAACAGAAAAAAGTCCAGTCACCTGGACTTTTTTCCATTAGTATATTTCATAAATTTTTAATTTTCTTTTGTTTTTAATCAAAGTAGAAAATGGAACACCTCAAATGAACAAGGGAGATGGTGCAGAGAAAAATAAAAGGATAATCAGGTACGTTCTGAAAATCTAAAGAAACTTACCTGATTATCCTTTTATTTTGTCTGTCCCAGCTCTCCAAAATGGTAAAAGTCTCCCAGTTTCTTTTTTTTTCTTTTGAATAAAAAAAATAAATAAATAAAGCAACAGAGATCTTCCTTTCTCCGTTGCTTCCATTGACAGCACTGATGTACTGCATAAGAGTGGGAACATAAGTCTCATATGCATGCGTAGTACATCAGACAAAGCCCCAGGATACCGAAGAAACATGGAAGGGCACCACAGAAGCATTATCCAAAGACATTATTTAAGAAAAGTAAGTATTTTTTTCTTAAATAATGTCATTGTATAATAGCAATAACCGACTCCGTGGTGTGGTATATTGAGGATTTACCCATGGTTGGCTTTATTTAATCACTTGGCCTTTGCCTTCATGAATAAACCACACCAATTGTGGGTAAATATTCAATATAACACACTGATGTCATTGGTTATTGCTTAACTACTCCATAAACAACTTACATATAAGTTTGTTCTGGTAGAGATTTTAAAATTATATTGAAAAAGTACATGTAAGTGTGAGTGTGAAAAAACTTGTTGGTCTTAATTTTTGTATACGATAAAGCTTTTTAGTTTATGGTTAATCCATGGTCAGTTAGCAGCACAGGAAACTGGAAGAGCTGGGTGGGGTGGGTGGCAGTTATTAGCTGCTGTTCGCCCATCCCGTAATGAGAAAGGCAGTCCCATCCCTCGCAAGGCTGATATCAAGAGCAATACAAGGTATATGACAATCAGTAAGAGTAGCATATTATAGTAAGGCAGGGCATCTAACATGGATACATATCACCACCTTTTTATCAAGTAGTCATAACAGTCTCACAGCATCACTACTGGGTTGCTATGTATGGGAAATGTGTACCCACTTTGATGATGATAGACACACCACCTTTATCTCTTGCCTTTAATGGAAATAACTGGACCATTGGGCTGTTGCTCTGATAAGGGAATGAAGGAGCTGACAGTCACTTCTCTTGACATGGGAACAAATGTGTTCTTATCTATATAGTGGTGGGAAAGGGGTCTGATGGTTATGATTTACATACAAGAGCATTTGCCAAGTGCTCAAATTGTCAAAAGTTCAAGAACTTAGACAGTTAAAAAAAGATTGAACCTACAAGATTGAAAAAAAAAAGAAAAAATATTTTTTTGCAGGGGAGGCTTACCTGCCTGCAGCCCCTGCTACCTATACATACCAACTCTAAGACTGTACTGCAGTGGGAGAAGGCCAAATTCCAGCCCCCATTGTAGCACAATCTTCCACAATCAAATACTGACAAAGTTTGAAAAGTGAATTTTTAATCTACTTTACATGTATTTCAAGGGCTCAAAATTTTGGTAGTCTAAGTGTTTGACAGGAAAACACATACACACACACACACACACACACACACACACACACACACACACACACACACACACACACACACACACACACACACACACACACAATGCGTGATGAATTCAAACAAAATATTGTAGTTTGGTAATAAGGGAAAATGTAATGCAAAAAATTATTCATATTATAGAGCACAGTAACTGAATTATATCAATGCATGCAACTCTATACACTAAACTAAACAGGTTGATGTATTTTACCTTTGATCATGAAGCTACTTCTACTGATACATTAATAGTTTTTCAGAAAATAATACATAGTACAGTATCACTGGGGTGACAGTGTTATTTGCAGCTACATGATCAGTAAGGTATGCAATGTGTCCTGCAATATATGAATTTGGTCATTACGTGCCATTTGTTGCCTGTGTGGTTATGTTCTGCTATATTGTTTTTGAATGATTTGTTCAATATGCAGCCCTTCTCTCCTTGGGATCTACTGGTGAGTTAATAATGACTGTGCAGGATCATTCAGTTTTGATTCTGGTAATTACAGCACTGCAGAGAACAGTCCTGAGGTATCTGATGACAAGCAGGTGACTTAGCACAGTTGTCATTCATGCTGTTAGCCCTGGCCATCCACCAGTGGAAGAGAGGAAATCATAAGCGACCTGTAAGAGCTCTAATGTTATATGGAGCAGCAACATCAACAACAGACATTCACTTTCAGTACTATAACAGCTCTTAGATGGTGTGATGCATGGATGAGGTATTTTGCAGCTTGTGCATGCATGTACAACATCATCATGACACATTGTTCACAATGTTCTATCACTTAACCAGACTGGCATGCATCTGGGGGGAGTCAAAGTGTTGGCACAGGTATTCACAGTATGGGACTGGATGGTCAGGAGGACCTTTTACCACTATTCCTGGCTGCTGGTATTTCAGAGTAGTTGAGTCTCCTTTTCAAGTAACCTTCTTTATTTAAGCTTTAGCAATGCTGACCACTCATCTTGTTAATGTTTCACAAACGTTCCTCTGAGATTAATACAGGCCTTCCTGTATACACCACAGCTTTCTGTTTAATGTATGCTAAGTGGCCATTTCTCTTGCTATATGCTCACATAGGGTATGCTTACAGAACCATGCCCACTTCTGTCACTAAGGGTCTGCTGTATTGTACGCGTACATGTATACCTACACCAGCATCTTGTTTTTGTATGCTTGTATATACCTATTGATGTGCTTTCCATGCCTGTCTTTAATTTATTTGTTTGCTAGTCTGTTATAAATGTGCATGTCAGAAGTGGGTGAGGTTGTTCAAATAATATCTGTACCTTACTTAACTTGGCTCTTTCATTATGTTTGGTTCATAAAGTAGTCAACATGTTGTTTCCTTGTTGTAATGTCTCCTGTTTATTGTACTCCTTAACTGATATGCTTGAGTATTTCAATGTAATTGGTATGGTCATATGTTAGAAATCCTTATTGTAACTTGCTTGCTCTGTTGGCAATATGAATATGCACCTTGTATGCTACTGAGTTGTTTTCTCTTCACATCTCCTGCTGTCACTTTTCTTTAATCTTTATTACAGAGGCATGCATCTCTATGCTTTAGCATGATCTTGTTAAAACAGTGTTTTTGAGTATACAGTATTATACTTTGTTTTTCACCATGTAGCTCAATTTCTAATTGGTATACTTGAATGCATTGTGTGTCTTTTTTGTATAGTGCAAGACTTACACTATAAGAACAGAAAAACATACTAGGCAAGTGATCACGAGGACCATAAAATGCCTACCATATACACCTCTAAGCAGACTGACTTAAAAGTTCTTGCCACCCTTTTCAGGCCCTTAATAACACTTAGCTCCCAAACTTTACAAGGCCATACATGATACCCTGGTGTAAATTTATATCTGCCCATCCAGTTATCAAGATGAGCCTTAAAGATAGCTAAAGCAGTACGCTGTCAGACCTTTAATGGCAGATTTTTCCATAGTCTAGGAATACATTGATTTAGGAACTTACCTTTTCAGTGGGTTTTGCTTATTTGTTGCTGTAGAATTAAATCCTTAGTGTGGGATTTTGTGGAACCACTGGCTTTGCAAAAAAGAGGAGATGAAATAGGACTGTGCCTTTTATGGAATGAAAACCGAGACAGAGATCACCATGCAATGATATGGAGGCTACTAAATATAACCAGAGTTGTACTACTCTATCAGGATAGCTGAAGGATTTGAGACCTTCGGTTTTCATGGTTAGAAGTCTTTGGAGCATTTCCAGTTGAGTGATATGCTGAGATTTGCACATACCAAAGGGGGCATTGTATTAAATGATGGGTCTGATAAGGAAAGGACACAGTAGTAAGATAACATCTTTGGATCTTGAAGAAATTCCCTGGAAATTAACTGGGCCAGATATAAGGATTTCCTAACTGTGGTAGAGACATGATGATTGAATGAGACAAAGTTATCAATATAAGTACCTAGGTCTGTTATGACTGCATCTGTCTGAGGAGGAGCACCATATATAACATATGAAGTTGGAACAACCTTTCTGTCAAACATTACTGTGCTGCAGTTTTTCATTTAGTTTGAGACTGTTATTGATATACCATGTATGTGAACATTCTAGCCCTTGCTAGAGATGTTTTCAGATGTTTGCAAAATAAATGCCAAACAGGAAAGGACCCGGAACTGATCACTGTGGTATGTCAGTAACTGCAGATTTACATTTAGACATGAAACAAGCCATTTGGGATCTGTAGGTTAGCCAAGTTGCAATCCAGTAGACAATGTACAGGTTTACTTTAAGCTTGTCAAATATTTTAATAATCTTGTCATGAGGGATAGTATTAAAAGCCTTGGTCAGGTCAAGATAAGCAGTATGCACAGATTGGCCACAGTCCACAACCCCTATAACCTTACTAGGTTTAGGAGACAGGACCTGCCCTTCATAAAAACAGTCTGATTGGAATCTAGATCAGTTCAGTTCAGTAAGAGTGGTGTTGTTTATGGGTTTATAATTTCTCAGGTCTGTAGAAGAGCCACTCTTTGTGCAGAGAAATCACAGTGGCTGTTCCCTAGGCATCAAGAACAAACCCTGTAGATAGGTTGAGGTTGGACAGTTTAAGTAGAGGCTCAGATGGTGAATACTTAGCACTGATAAGAATGCAGCCTGGTATTGTTTGGTCCCATGGAAATATTATTTTTAGCCTTTGACAGGGATTCTAAGACTTGCTCCCAGGTGATCACAGTGGAAACTAAATTCTCAGGGATAGTGGGGGCAACAATGTGGGTAGGAGAGGAAAATTAGCACTAAATATGCCTGCTATCATATTAACTATATCCTTCAGACCAGAATGGGTGACATTATTATGGATGAACTTGGTGCACTGCTGGACATTATTCCTTGATTTCTGACATAACTGAATAAGGATTTATAGCTTCCTTTGGATTCTGTAGCAGCCTTAAGTTCATACTTTGCTATAGTACTTTGTACCTTTATGTACATAACCCAGTAGTAATAACAGAAACATCTTACTATATCCAAAAATTCTGAAAATATTCTGTAACAGACATATTTACCTTCTTTAATGTCTAGGTATATTTATATTCACTTTTATTTATATGCTTACAGAATCATGGCTACTTTTGGCACTAAATGAAATATTAATGATAGCCACAACAGTACCATAGCTAGCTTATATGGCACTCTGGGCAGTCATCCCCCCTCCCCCAACTAGCACCGCTCAACTCAAGGTTGAAGAAAAAAGTTTTCTAAGAGCTGAGGACCAGACATGACCCTTGTATTGTTACCAGGACACGCGGAGCTTCAACACAAAAGCAAGTGCACAACCAGCATTAAGTTATGAAACCTCAACAGCTTCACAGCTACACAAATGAATGCAAGTATTGTAGTTCTGCTCCATTGGCACTTGCCATTTGTGCCCACTAACAACATGCACCTGGGACAGTCACCCCCTTCAATCCACCCTAGTTACATCTCTGAGCCAGAGACTTATTTCATTCCAAGTCCCTGACTAGGATGGCTCTACAAACTGTGCAACTGACAAAATATGTGAGTAGCTCCCCCATAAAAGCATGCAACAAATAACAATGCTGCCTTGAGATTTAACCAGTGCCTGCCCAACAGCAAGATTCAGACTCTGTTGCTGTAATCACTTGCTTTCCAGCATTGTATGCAACTCAGTCCAGTGCCTCTCTGTGCTGCCTTACCAAGAGCACCTGTATCTTTGCTAAACCTATTGCATTTACACAGACACAAGACAGACAGACAGACACACCCACATACACATGAACCAACTCAGACAAACACACATTGTGATATCCAGGAGAGATTAATCATACATTTTCAGTGTTACAAGACCTTCCTGCTTTCACCGTAACATGCTGTTACCAGCCAGATCAATAAGGCGCACCCAGGACACCATTACAGTGCAGTCTTAAAAGGACCCTAACAGGCTGCTAACTTATAGTTGTTATTATTAAGGAATCTGACTTTCAGAAGTTGAATGATCAGAGTTATAACTCATCGGTATTGTGTAATTGTCTCTAGATAATCTGGGCTGTGTATGCAATGGTTTATTGTGATCAGTGTACTACCCCAGTAAACAAACTTTAAAATAAATAAAATTAATAAATGATACACTAACAAACAACCAGCTACAATCTTTTAAAAGGAATAATGAAATTCTTTACTTAAACAAATTAAACGATACAATTTAAACATTAAATATACAAGCACATATACAATTGTACATAGAAATGCAAACCAAAATGTTTTAAACCAAGACGGTATAATGTACTAAATTGTTCTCTGACAGAGTAGCTGATGTCTGTAACAGACTACTACATTTTATTAACATAAGTACTAGTTTAGATATTTTTAACAACAGCTTGATCACTTATTACAGGAAGACTGTTTTGTTTATTGGCAGACTAATAGGGCTTTACTGTCCATGCCATAAACATTTGTTTGCATGCCTGTAAAACACTGACTAGCACCTAGCTGATTCAACCACCACTCCTAACTTAATACCACCATACTGTATTTATACTCATTTCCATTTGTTTGTATACATGTAAAACACTGACTAGCACCTAGCTGGTTCAACCACCATCACTAACTTAAGCCCACCATAATGTATCTATACCTCAGTTTCCAAATCATTAAGCAGCTGCATAAAACAAACATGCAAGATTTATCAGCATAATCTCAGCGTTCCAGAGCAGTAGACTGTTTCTCTTCCCATCTAAGAACTTTGTAAATATTTTCTTTACATCTCCCATGTCTGTTAAAAGTCTCCCAAACACTCCAAGGGAAAAGTATAGAATTACTGGAGCAGCTGCTGAAATTATTTTCTAAAGGAAGAGTCATTTATGTGAATAAACTCCATATGATTCTTCTTATGTAAGTCACCACTGAGAAATATTTAGTTACCACTGTATTTTGGCAAATCTCCTCTTTTTGCATTAGATAAAAAAGCCTTGCCTTACACTTCACAATGAAGAAAAAATTTAGATAAATGCAACATCCCTTAAATGAAGGTATACAGCTCAGCAAGCTCCTGCTAGGTGCCCTGCAGAGTTCTGCAGCACAAGAGAAACAAAAGAGAAATTTTGGAGTGATTAAGTATAATTCTTCTGCATTTTCTTACTGCATTTAGTTAATTCTGCCTAAAACGCCAATTTTCTAGAGTTTCTGTGATTTAAAAAGCTTGTTTCAGCTACATATTGTACTTATTTTACTGCCTGCACTTTAACAAAGTCATTTTTGTGTTTAAATTACCTGTTTAACTGTTGTAGGTTACACACTCAAGTGTGATAGCCATTTCTGTGCATTTAAAGTGTATTTTTTATTGTATCTGCTTTATTTTCTGAAAAAAAAAACAAACAAAAAAAATTATATACTAGCTTTCCTGCCTTTCTAAGCTTGTATAGTCCATTTTTTCAGGCTAGTGCTGCATTAAGGGCTGTGTTACAAGTTTCTGTGTTTGCCCATACCTCACTTGGATAGAAGGAAGTTTATCTTTTCACTGTGAGAGGGAGCTTTGAGCAGCCTATCTGTCCCTGGAGGAGTGGTTTAAACCCAGAAATTAGTAGTTTATTGGCCATTTGTGGCTATTTTCTATCTATTTCATTTCTCTGCTATAAAACACACATTTGTGTGGTGTTTGCGTTAGTATACAGCTCAGCAAGCTGCTGCCTGGTGCCCTGCAGAGTTCTACACCTGCAAAGCTCTACAGCAGCAGAGAGAAAAAAGAGAGACTTTGCAGTGATTAAGTACAATTTTTCTGCATTTTCTTTCTGCCTTTAGCTAATTCCACCTAAAATGCCAGTTTTCTAAAGTTTATGTGTTTTAAAAAGCTTGTTTCAGCTACATATTGTACTTATTTTACTGCATGTACTTTAACAAAGTCCTTTTTGTGTATAAATTACCGGTTTAACTGTTGTAGGCTACACACTCAAGTGTGCTTGCATTTAAAGTGTTTTTGATTGTATCTTCTTTATTTTCTGAATAAAAACAAAAAAGAAAAAATACTTCTTTTCCCACCTTTCTGAGCTAGTATAGTCCAGTTTTCAGGTTATTGCTGAATTCAGGGCTGTGTTACAAGTTTCTGTGTTCGTCATACATTACTTGAATAGAAGGAAGTTTCTCTGTTCACTGTGAGAGATGGAGCTTTGAGCAGCCTATCTGTCCCTTGAGGAGTAGTTTCAGCCCAGAAATTAATAGTTTATTGGCCATTTTGGGCTAATTTCTATCTCTTTCATTTCCCTGCTATAAAACCCACATTTGTGAGGTTTTTGCACTAGTATACAGCTCAGCAAGCTCCTGCCTGGTGCCCTGCAGAGTTCTACAACAGCAGAAAGACAAAAGAGAGACTTTGGAGTGATTAAGTATCATTTTCTGCATTTTCTTGCTGCCTTTAGCTAATTCTGCCTAAAACACCAATTTTCTAGAGTTTCTGTGATTTAAAAAGCTTGTTTCAGCTACATATTGTACTTATTTTATTGCCTGCACTTTAACAAAGTCATTTTGTGTTTAAATTACCTGTTTAACTGTTGTAGGCTACACACTCAAGTGTGATAGCCATTTCTGTGCATTTAAAATGTTTTTTTTGATTGTATCTGCTTTATTTTCTGAAAAAAAAAACAAAAAAAAAAATACTTGTTTTCCACCTTTCTAAGCTAGTATAGTCCAGTTTTCAGGTTATTGCTGAATTCAGGGCTGTGTTACAAGTTTCTGTGTTTGCCCATACCTTACTTGGATAGAAGGAAGTTTCTCTGTTCACTGTGAGAGAGGGAGCTTTGAGCAGCCTATCTGTCCCTGGAGGAGTGGTTTCAGCCCAGAAATTAGTAGTTTATTGGCCATTTTTGGCTAATTTTTATCTCTTACATTTCCCTGCTATAAAACCCACATTAGCGAGGTTTTTGCACTAGTATACAGCTCAGCAAGCTTCTGCCTGGTGCCCTAAAGAGTTCTACAGCAGCAGAAAGACAAAAGAGAGACTTCGGAGTTATTAAGTAAAATGTCTGCATTATCTTGTGGCCTTTAGCTAATTCCGCCTAAAACACTGATTTTCTAGAGTTTCTGTGATTTAAAAAGCTTGTTTCGGCTGCATATTGTACTTATTTTACTGCCTGCACTTTAACAAAGTCGTTTTTGGGTTAAAATTACCTGTTTAACTGTTGTAGGCTACACACTCAAGTGTGATAGCCATTTCTGTGCATTTAAAGTGTTTTTTTGATTGTATCTGCTTTATTTTCTGAAAAAAAACAAAAAAAAAATACTTGTTTTCCTGCCTTTCTAAGCTAGTATAGTCCAGTTTTTAGGTTAGTGCTGAATTCAGGGCTGTGTTACAAGTTTCTGTGTTTGCCCATACCTTACTTGGATAGAAGGAAGTTTCTCTGTTCACTGTGAGAGAGAGCTTTGAGCAGCCTATCTGTATCTGGAGGAGTGGTTTCAGCTCAAAAATTAATAGTTTATTAGCCATTTTGGGCTAATTTTTATCTTTTTCATTTCCCTGCTATAAAACCCACATTTGCGAGGTTTTTGCACTAGTATACAGCTTAGCAAGCTCCTGCCTGGTGCCCTGCAGAGTTCTTCAGCAGCAGAGAGATAAAGAGAAACTTTGGAGTAATTAAGTATAATTTTCTGCATTGTCCTGCTGCCTTTAACTAATTCTGAATAAAACACCAATTTTCTAGAGTTTCTGTGATTTAAAAAGCTTGTTTCAGCTACATATTGTACTTAT
Source organism: Protopterus annectens (assembly GCF_019279795.1). Classification (NCBI taxonomy): domain Eukaryota; kingdom Metazoa; phylum Chordata; order Ceratodontiformes; family Protopteridae; genus Protopterus; species Protopterus annectens. The sequence goes on along the minus strand of NC_056732.1, from coordinate 931,556,228 downwards.
TTTACTGCCTGCACTTTAACAAAGTCATTTTTGGGTTTAAATTACCTGTTTAACTGTTGTAGGCTACACACTCAAGTGTGATAGCCATTTCTGTGCATTTAAAATGTTTTTTTGATTGTATCTGCTTTATTATCTGAAAAAAATACGTGTTTTCCAACCTTTCTAAGCTAGTATAGTCCAGTTTTCAGGTTATTGCTGAATTCAGGGCTGTGTTACAAGTTTCTGTGTTTGTCATATGTTACTTGAATAGAAGGAAGGTTCTCTGTTCACTGTGAGAGATGGAGCTTTGAGCAGCCTATCTGTCCCTTGAGGAGTGGTTTCAGCCCAGAAATTAGTAGTTTATTGGCCATTTTTGGCTAATTTTTATCTCTTTCATTTCACTGCTATAAAACCCACATTTGTGAGGTTTTTGCACTAGTATACAGCTCAGCAAGCTTCTGCCTGATGCCCTGAAGAGTTCTACAGCAGCAGAAAGACAAAAGAGAGACTTCGGAGTTATTAAGTAAAATGTCTGCATTTTCTTGCTGCCTTTAGCTAATTCCGCCTAAAACACCGATTTTCTAGAGTTTCTGTGATTTAAAAAGCTTGTTTCGGCTGCATATTGTACTTATTTTACTGCCTGCACTTTAACAAAGTCATTTTTGTGTTGAAATTACCTGTTTAACTCTTGTAGGCTACACACTCAAGTATGATAGCCATTTCTGTGCATTTAAAGTGTTTTTTTGATTGTATCTTCTTTATTTTCTGAAAAAAACAAAAAATACTTGTTTTCCCACCTTTCTAAACTAGTATAGTCCAGTTTTCAGGTTATTGCTGAATTCAGGGCTGTGTTACAAGTTTCTGTGTTTGCCCATACCTTACTTGGATTGAAGGAAGTTTCTCTGTTCACTGTGAGAGAGGGAGCTTTGAGCAGCCTATCCGTCCCTGGAGGAGTGGTTTCAGCTCAAAAATTAATAGTTTATTGGCCATTTTGGTCTAATTTGTATCTTTTTCATTTCCCTGCTATAAAACCCACATTTGCAAGGTTTTTTGCGCTAGTATACAGCTCAGCAAGCTTCTGCCTGGTGCCCTGAAGAGTTCTACAGCAGCAGAAAGACAAAAGAGAGACTTCAGAGTTATTAAGTAAAATGTCTGCATTTTCTTGCTGCCTTTAGCTAATTCCGCCTAAAACACCAATTTTCTAGAGTTTCTGTGATTTAAAAAGCTTGTTTCGGCTGCATATTGTACTTATTTTACTGCCTGCACTTTAACAAAGTCGTTTTTGGGTTAAAATTATCTGTTTAACTGTTGTAGGCTACACACTCACGTGTGATAGCTATTTCTGTGCATTTAAAGTGTTTTTTTGATCATATCTGCTTTATTTTCTGAAAACAAAAAACAAAAAAAAAATACTTGTTTTCCTGCCTTTCTAAGCTAGTATAGTCCAGTTTTTAGGTTAGTGCTGAATTCAGGGCTGTGTTACAAGTTTCTGTGTTTGCCCATACCTTACTTGGATAGAAGGAAGTTTCTCTGTACACTGTGAGAGAGAGCTTTGAGCAGCCTAGCTGTCCCTGGAGAAGTGGTTTCAGCTCAGAAATTAATAGTTTATTAGCCATTTTGGGCTAATTTTTATCTTTTTCATTTCCCTGCTATAAAACTGACATTTGCGAGGTTTTTGCGCTAGTATACAACTTAGCAAGCTCCTGCCTGATGCCCTGCAGAGTTCCTCAGCAGCAGAGAGATAAAGAGAAACTTTGGAGTGATTAAGTATCATTTTCTGCATTGTCTTGCTGCCTTTAACTAATTCTGCCTAAAACACCAATTTTCTAGAGTTTCTGTGATTTAAAAAGCTTGTTTCAGCTACATATTGTACTTATTCTACTGCCTGCACTTTAACAAAGTCATTTTTGTGTTTAAATTACCTGTTTACCTGTTGTAGGCTACACACTCAAGTATGATAGCCATTTCTGTGCATTTAAAGTGTTTTTTTGATTGTATCTTCTTTATTTTCTGAAAAAAACAAAAACAAAAAAAAAATACTTGTTTTACCGCCTTTCTAAGCTAGTGTAGTCCAGTTTTGAGGTTATTACTGAATTCAGGGCTGGGTTACAAGTTTCTGTGTTTGCCCATACCTAACTTGGATAGAAGGAAGTTTTTCTGTTCACTGTGAGAGAGGGAGCTTTGAGCAGCCTATCTGTCCCTGGAGGAGTGGTTTCAGACCAGAAATTAGTAGTTTATTGGCCATTTTGTACTAATTTCTATCTCTTTCATTTCCCTGCTATAAAACCCGCATTTGCGAGGTTTTTGTGCTAGTATACAGCTCAGCAAGCTCCTGCCTGGTGCCCTGCAAAGTTCTACTGCAGCAGAGAGACAAAAGAGAGACTTTGGAGTGATTAAGTATCATTTTTTGCATTTTCTTGCTGTCTTTAGCTAATTCTGCTTATAACGCCGATTTACTAGAGTTTCTGTGATTTAAAAAGCTTGTTTCAGCTACATATTGTACTTATTTTACTGCCTGCACTTTAACAAAGTAATTTTTGTGTTGAAATTACCTGTTTAACTGTTGTAGGCTACACACTCAAGTGTGATAGCCATTTCTGTGCATTTAAAGTGTTTTATGATTGCATTTACTTTATTTTCTGAAAAAAAAAAAAAAAAAAAAAGAAAAACTTGTTTTCCCACCTTTCTCAACTAGTATAGTCCAGTTTTTAGGTTAGTGTTGTATTCAGGGCTGTGTTACAAGTTTTTGTGTTTGCCCATACCTTATTTGGATAGCAGGAAGTTTCTTTTTTCACTGTGAGAGAGGGAGCTTTGAGCAGCCTATCTGTCCCTGGAGGAGTGGTTTCAGCCCAGAAATTAATAGTTTATTGGGCATTTTGGACTAATTTCTATCTTTTTCATTTCCCTGCTATAAAACACACATTTGTGAGGTTTTTGCACTAGTATACAGCTTAGCAAGCTCCTGCCTGGTGCCCTGCAGAGGTCTTCAGCAACCAAGAGACAAAAGAGAAACTTTGGAGTGATTAAGTATGATTTTCTGCATTGTCTTGCTGCCTTTACTAATTCTGCCTAAAACGCCAATTTTCTAGAGTTTCTGTGATTTAAAAAACTTCTTTCATCTACATATTGTACTTATTCTATTGCCTGCACTTTAACAAAGTCATTTTTGTGTTTAAATTACTTGTTTAACTGTTGTAGGCTACACACTCAAGTGTGATAGCCATTTCTGTGCATTTAAAGTGTTTTTTTGATTTTATCTTCTTTATTTTCTGGAAAAAACAAAAAAAAAACAACAAAAAATACTTGTTTTCTCACCTGTCTAAGGTAGTTTAGTCCAGTTTTTAGGTTACTGCTGAATTCAGGGCTGTGTTACAAGTTTCTGTGTTTGCCCATACTTTACTTGGATAGTAGGAAGTTTCTCTGTTCACTGTGAGACAGGGGGCATTGAGCAGCCTATCTGTCCCTGGAGGAATGGTTTCATTCCAGAAATTAGTAGTTTATTGACCATTTTGGGCTAATTTCTATCTCTTTCATTTCCCTGCTATAAAACCCGCATTAGCGAGGTTTTTGCACTAGTATATATCTCAGCAAGCTCCTTTCTGGTGTCCTACAGAGTTCTACTGCAGCAGAGAAACAAAAAAGAGACTTGGAGTGATTAAGTATCATTTTTCTACATTTTCTTACCGTGTTTATCTAATTCCACCTAAAACGCTGATTTTCTAGAGTTTCTAGGATTTAAAAAAGCTTGTTTCAGCTACATATTGTACTTATTTTACTGCCTGCACTTTAACAAAGTCATTTTTGTGTTTAAATTGCCTGTTAACTGTTGTAGGCTACACACTCAAATGTGATAGCCATTTCTGTGCATTTAAAGTGTATTTTTTTATTGTATCTGCTTTATTTTCTGAAAAAAAAACAAAAAAACAAAAATATATACTAGCTTTCCTGCCTTTCTAAGCTTGTATAGTCCAATTTTCGGGCTAGTGCTGCATTAAGGGCTGTGTTATAAGTTTCTGTGTTTGCCCATACCTCACTTGGATAGAAGGAAGTTTCGCTTTTCACTGTGAGAGAGGGAGCTTTGAGCAGCCTGTCTGTCCCTGGAGGAGTGGTTTAAACCCAGAAATTAGTAGTTTATTGGCCATTTTGGGTTAAATTCTATCTCTTTCATTTCCCTGCTATAAAACCCACATTTGTGAGGTGTTTGCGCTAGTATACAGCTCAGCAAGCTGCTGCCCGGTGCCCTGCAGAGTTCTACACCTGCAGAGTTCTACAGCAGCAGAGAGAAAAAAGAGAGACTTTGTAGTGATTAAGTATAATTTTTCTGCATTTTCTTGCTGCCTTTAGCTAATTCCACCTAAAATGCCAATTTTCTAAAGTTTATGTGTTTTAAAAAGCTTGTTTCAGCTACATATTGTACTTATTTTACTGCCTGCTCTTTAATAAAGTCGTTTTTGTGTTTAAATTACCTGTTTAACTGTTGTAGGCTACACACTGAAGTGTGATAGGCATTTCTGTGCATTTAAAGTTTTTTTTTATTGTAACTTCTTTATTTTCTAGAAAAAAACAACAAAAAAAACCAAATATACTTGTTTTCCCACCTTTCTAAGTTAGTATAATCCAGTTTTCAGGTTAGTGCTAAATTCAGGACTGTGTTAAAAGTCTCTGTGTTTATCCATAACTTACTTGGATAGAATGACGTTTCTCTGTTTACTGTGAGAGAGGCAGATTTGAGCAGCCTATCTGTCTTTGGTGGAGTTGTTTCAGCCCAGAAATTAGTAGTTTATTGGCCATTTTCGGCTAATTTCTATCGCTTTCATTTTCTGCTATAAAACCCACATTTGCAAGGTTTTTGCACTAGTATATAGCTCAGCAAGCTCCTGCCTGGGGCCTCACAGAGTTCAACAGCAGCAGAAAGACAAAAGAGAGACTTTGGAGTGATTAAGTAAAATTTTGTCTACATTTTCTTGCTGTCTTTAGCTAATTCTGCCTAAAACTCCAATTTTCTAGAGTTTCTGTGATTTAAAAAGCTTGTTTCAGCTACATATTGTACTTATTTTACTGCCTGCACTTTAACAAATTCATTTTTGTGTTTAAATTACCTGTTTAACTGTTGTAGGCTACACACTCAAGTGTGATAGCCATTTCTGTGCATTTAAAATGTTTTTTTGATTGTATCTGCTTTATTATCTGAAAAAAAACGTGTTTTCCAACCTTTCTAAGCTAGTATAGTCCAGTTTTCAGGTTATTGCTGAATTCAGGGCTGTTTTACAAGTTTTTGTGTTTGTCATACGTTACTTGGATAGAAGGAAGTTTCTCTGTTCACTGTGAGAGAGGTAGCTTTGAGCAGCCTATCTTTCTCTGGAGGAGTGGTTTCAGTCCAGAAATTAATAGTTTATTGGCCATTTTGGGCTAATTTCTATCTCTTTCATTTCCCTGCTATACAACCCGCATTTGCACTGTTTTGCGTGTTGGGCAGCACCGGTTAGCTAGGGTATAACTATTCCCGGCTCTACAAAGTCTACTCTTCAATTTTTCCCTTGGAACTAGACAAACTTTCAACTTAAGCACTCAAACCATTCACTTCTCATCCTGGCATTTGCTCAAAACTCATAGCAAGCACTAATAAAAAAAAAAAAAAAAAAAATAAATAACAAAAAAGCCTCTTCTTCTTACTTTCCTGCATCCTTTTTCACTATACATTATAATAACATTCTATCTATGTCACATATAACAATACTTGTTGTGCCTTTTTTAAATTTCATAACTATGTCTCCATTTCTAATGTATATTAAACATATATTACATATGTATTTCTTTATGTAATTTCATTTTATTTGCATTTTATTTGCATGTTATTTCCATTTTTATTTTTCATTTCCTTTAAATGTTGGAGCTTATCTCCCTGGGCCTCTACTGAAAATGGACATATATCCAGCTAGACTAGCCCGGTCAACAAATGTAAAATAAATAAATAAAATAAATAAAATAATAAACCTTAACACTAGACCCCCCCCCATACTGTAGAGAAGGACAAGGCTCTATATTCGACCTTACCAGTCAATCAGTAAAACAGTTCACTGTACCTATCCAGGCATGTCCAAAGGGCAGTTTCAGGTGTACTCTCCGGTCCAACTGGTGAATCTGGGCATTTTGAGGCAATGTTACAATTGCCTCATGTACACAGACAACCCTCTCCTCCTTCCACCAAACACTAATACATGCGAGAGATGCAATCATACAGCCAACCTGGAGGCTAAGCTCTCTCAACCCAAAACTGGACCAGGCAGTCAAGAGGAGAAGGGAATTACTTGTTCACACCACCAGTCTCACATAGAACTATAAAACCAGCACCAGCAAAAAACACACATAAATTTATTTATTTATTTTACATTTTACATTTGTTGAAACAAAGCCAATGATGTGAGCTATAGTGAGTTGAGGAATTTTTAGGTAGTTTTGAAATCGAGCCAGCCAAGTTGCTTTTAGATTATACAGTGGTGAGGTCTAAAGGGTTACTAGTGGCGAAGCGTGCTATGTTTATTATAGCAAAAGTTTTTTTTTTTTTGATTTTTTTCTTTTGGTTGGTATAAATCACATTTGGTTCTTGTTGCTGGGGGTAGAAAAGGTTTTAAATACATGAAAACATATATGGAAGCTCTAAATAAAAATCTGCAAAAGCAACAGAGACCTACAAAGTAGACATCCAAGCATCCTCCACCCCCACAACACAAACGATGAAACACATACTTCACAAAACCGGTGTGCCAAGCAATCACATCCCTTAAGGCAAAATAACATATCCAACACACTAGTAATCGGTGACTCTATAGTCAGGCACACTGACGTCCCACTCACTAGGCTGAACAAGGAGAAGGTTACTGTTAGCTGCCTGTTGGGTGCCAGGATCCGCCACATAACACAAGCACTCAGGTCACTCCAGAACAAGTACAAATATGACTCTGTCATTGTCCATGTTGGTGTAAATAATCTGAGCCGTACCTCCCTGGATTACATTAAAAGAGACATGGAGGAGCTCTCTGATCACGTAGCCCAGGCTGGTATGACCCTGACCCTAAGTAGCATCCTGCTCTTACCAAGAATAAAACCACAATACAGTTTAGGTTCATAGGTTCATAGGTTAGTACTACGCTAACTGCCCTTGCGAGCCATTTTAAGTTTAGCCAATTATCCCTTGTGAGACTCAAACACTGCAGCTTGTGATTGTAAGGCAAACATCTTTACCATTAGACCACCCTCTCAATAAAAAAAGCTAATTTTCAGCAGAGCAAGGAAAAGCACTTCAGACATGTCTTTGTAAGATGGGAGGACATGCAGACTCCACACAGAAGGCACCCCAGCCAAGAGTCAAACCAGAGAACCTGTAGCTGTCAGGCAACAATGCTACCAGTGCACCACTGCACTACTATAGAGAAAATATTATCAATTTCAACAATTGCCTAAGCTTCTGGTGTCATTCAAAGGGAATCCAGTGTCTGTCAGCCTGAAATGACATGCTCGACAAGCCACGCTGCTTGGCTAGAGATGGCTTGCACCTGTCACCCTTAGGCTTTCGAATACTGGCCAAGGCTCTTGCCACCCCCATAGTGCCTTTTTTAGGCAAGGCTCAAAAGAAAAACCCACTGCCATAAATAGCACAAGTAACAAAAAACTGAGTGCAATGCTACTCAATGCCAGAAGTCTAAACCTCAAAATGCACGCACTTGAGGCACTCCTCAGTATGGAGAAAATTGATATATGTGCAGTAACAGAAACCTGGTTTAAGGCTCCAGAGAGCTCCCCAGCACTACCAGGCTACAACTCATACCATACATTTCAGCCACAAAACCCAGACCAAAATACAAAAGGTGGGGGAATATCCATATTCATCAAGGATACCCACACCTCCAGGTTAGTGGCACAGCACGATACTTCAGAGATCATTAATGTGCAACTAACAATGGACAAAACTGCGATTCAAATTATAGCTTGCTACAGATCACCCACCATGTCCCAGGGCCTCCCACTCCGCATTTCAGGAAACACTGGGAAACATAAAGGTCCTACCAAACACCCTGATATTGGGTGATTTCAATTACCCAAACATTAACTGGGAAAACTACTCAAATACAAACTCCCTTGCCCAACATTTCCTAGAATTTATAAACTCAAACACCCTGGATCAACTGGTCAATACCCCCACCAGAGGTGACAACATATTGGACCTTGTCATTACCAACATGGGCGACCAGTGTTTCACACCGGAGGTCAACCCCTCGCTGGTTAGATCTGACCATAAACTAATCACTCTAGATATCCACATTCTGCCACCACCCCCAGTCAAAGAAACCACCGTGAAAAAATTTTCAAAAGCAAACTTCATGTTACTTAAGACTGAGGTGGGAAGTTTCAAATCCCCCATGTTAAAGGATAGCATTGTCCAAGCTGCAAAATCCTTTACTAATGCACTCTACGGGCACCTACAAGAATGCATGGATCATGCTATCCCAAACAAAACCAAGACTCACTCCTCCAAGAAAAGGAAACCTGTTTGGTGGACCCCTGCCATAAACAAGCCATACAATAGAAGGAGGAAACTAGTACAGAAAAGAGTAAAATCCCAAGAAGGGAAGACATCCCTGATCAGTACCAGCAAGAAACTATGTTCCCTCATAAAATCATCCAAGGCTAGCTTCGAAAGAAAAATTGCTATGGACTCCAAAGATAACCACAAGACATTCTTTAGCTATGTCAAGAATCTAAGTGGCAATTCTCAGATCTGCTCGGAGTTACTGCAGAATGGCACAAAATACAATGAACCGACCAATATAGCCAGCATCCTGGCAGACAGGTTCAGTGCAAACTTCACTTCCCTCTCACCCCCAAAAGGGCCCATAACTATACCAGAAGAATGTAGTGCCCCTGAAATCACAGACACTCAGGTTAAAACAGCCCTCTCCAAAGCCAAAGACACAGCATCAATGGGACTGGACGGTGTCCCAGGCTGCATCCTACATGAGCTCAAAGATGAACTAACCCCTCACCTTAGCACACTGTTTAAACTCAGCCTCTCCACAGGCTATGTTCCCACAGAGTGGCGCACAGCAACGGTTATTCCACTCCACAAAGTTGGAGCCACAACGGACCCCGGGAACTATTGCCCTATAAGCCTGACTAACTTGTTCTGCAAAGCTATGGAGTGCATCATCATGTATCTCATTAACAGAGACATTGGGAACCTCCAAACACTGGACCCTCCCCAGTTCAGCTTTGTTAAGGGCAGATCACGCCTCCTAAACCTGCTGGACTTCTTTGAGACAGTTACCAAGGCTATAGATGAGGGAAAGGTGGTCCACACAGCCTACCTAGACCTTGCAAAGACCTTCGACACCATTCCCCACTCAGGTATTATAGACAAGCTCACCAGCTTGAACATAAACCCCTACGTCACGAGATGGGTTGCCAACTGGCTCATGGACAGAACCCACATGGTAAGAGTTGCGGGAGCTAGGTCTGATTCTAAACCGGTTACAAGTGGCGTTTCCCAGGGCTCAGTCCTAGGACCCCTCCTGTTTGGCATATACTTCTCAGAGGTACAGGCAAGCATAGGAGGAATATGGCTGACCAAGTTTGCAGATGACTGCAAACTAGGGGCTATAACTGACTCTCCAGCTGACACAGACATCCTCCAAAAGGGTGACACTGAGGCAAATACCTGGTGTCAGAACCATGGCCTCAAGCTAAATGCCATAAAGTACATAGTCATCCCTTTTGGGAAAAAAACATAGTACCCACAAACTACCACATAGGTGGTAGCCCCCTAAATATGAAAGACATAATAAGGGATCTGGGGACTCAAGTAGATAGCAGCCTCTCCTTTGATAATCACATTGCCAAAGTGGTTAGAAAATCCTTCTATGTGGCCCACCTAATCACAAAAGAGTTTGCATCCAGATCGAAAGAGGTCATTGGGCCCCTCTATGCATCACTCATCAGACCCATCATAGAGTACAATGCCCCATTTGCAATGTACCTTACAAGACACCTGCAACATCTGGAAAGACCACAGAAGTACCTCACCAAGAGGATCACTGGCCTCAAGCAGATGCCCTATGCAGCTCGACTGAAGAAACTCCAGCTGTACTCGGTTGCATGCCGCTTACTCAGAGGTGATCTCTGCCTGACATACAAGGCCATGTCCAACCCAAAATTGATGGACATGCTCAACCTAAAGAAAACCATATCCCCTCGAGCCACACGCTCCAGGGATCTAAACCTCACCACAACAATAAATAGGACGTGCTGGAGAGATAGATTCCTGTCCCAGAGACTTCCCATGCTCTGAAACAAGATTCCAATCTACATTAGGCAGAGCTCCTTGCTAACCCTCTTCAAGAGAAACCTTGATGAGTAGATGGGAAACAGAAAGTTTATCCCAGGGATCACTTCAATGGCTCTGCTGGACAGAGGCACAGGGAACTAATCTAAGGGGGCGGCGAAAGCCAACACATTACAGCAAGGCTTATAAATGCCTTCGGGCAGATAGACTAGTACCTACCTATGAACCTAAGATAACTAGAGTTCTAACCCCAAATAAGGCAGCAGAGCTTTTCAGAGGAAGTAGTGTGTGTGTGTGTGTGTGTGCATGTGTGTGTATTTGAGAGGGAGCTATACACACACACACACACACACACACACACACACACACACACACACACACACACACACACACACACACACACACACACACACACACACACACACACACACACACACACACACACACAAACACACATACACACAGAAAGAGAGCAAGAGAGAGAAATAGATTTCATTTTAAAGCTCTGCTTCATTTCTACAGAAAAAAAAATATTTTGTATAGCTTGGCATATTTTACATTCTTGCAGCATCTTTCTGAAAAAAAAGATTATATTTTTTGTACAGGTTTTTAGGATCATGTTTTTTCCTCAGATCTGTTGTGCTGATGTCATAATTAACTCTGCAAACCTATAGTGGCCCTAGTCAACATGGTTTTAATATAACAAAAGTGATAATGCAGGTAGACTGACTTATTTTGTTGCCATTATTACTTTATTGTTGCAAGCATTTGAAAATACTGCAATAGAAGCTGTTGCCATTAGAAAATGATTGGTCATGAGCTGCACTCTTCCACATGCATTATGTGTTTTATTCCATCAGGAAATCATTTTGGGTACAGTCATGGCTGTAGCTGGGCATATATTATGTAAACCATGGTGTACAGATTATTTCTGATGGCATAACATTTTGCTCAAAGTCAGTAAATGATACAGCTTCAAAAACATAACAAATCAAAAGGGTACAAGTGACAATGCAAAGAAGATAACTTGTAGCTTGAGAGATGTATGCTTGTTTTGTTTTTTGGAATCAAATTAATTGTTTTCCATTGCAATAACTTTAGAATGTGCACTGTATATTGAATTCTATATTTAAGATAGGTGCAAAAAGGAAGTTATTCTAGTTCCCAAGGGAGGGGCAACAATCTGGACACTGGTCATTGGTTTATAACTGCCAAATGTTCTGGGTATGTCTATGGGTGACTTCACTACATATGACCGAAAACCCATTTTACCAATGCCTAGAATCCCGAGCCCATATTACTGATAGACCAGAAGCCCTAAATACCGTCAGCCCAAAATCTTGAAAACAATTCTCCGACGGCTAATATGTGCATATACTAGTAACAAAAAACAACACACAGCTTGTCCAAATACACCTGGATGTGCAGTCTTCAAGTCAAGAAGAACTGAAAAGGACATTGAAACAATCCAAGCCCCAGACACCACAAGGCATGGTATGAAGTCTCATGCAATTCCAAACATAACATCAGTTTTCCCCACAAAGCACCAAAGACGTGTAACACATCAACATGACACTCTAGAAATTAATGCACATAGAATGGCACAACATCAGTGTAAGCATCACATTTTTAGTAAACGAGCAATATACTTTACAAACTCTATGGAGGTGTACTCATCCTGATTATCCAGGATATGTTGAAACTGGTTCTGCCGTTCAATAACTCTCCTTTGTTTTGGTGAGGGTGGACAACCTGCTGCAAGCCACTCACATAAACCATCCACTCGAGTTTGTTCCCTAGCCAAACATGTCATCAATACCGATAGGTTCATAGCTGAGTTGCCTAGGAGACACTTCAAACAGAGATGCCATGCCTCTACAAAATTCGGAGTTTGTGGCAGAAACAACCCGTGTAGCTCTAATATGTTCCAAAATTGTATTGGGAACAGTGGTGGAAACCTTGTGACAGCTGTAGAGCTATTTGCAAATTTCCGTGAAAGACCCAATACCTACCAGTCCGAAAAATATCTGAATACATCCTTACCCTCCTCAGGAAAGGAATCCTTGAGTGCATTAAATGTTGGGATAACTTTAATTTCTTTCAAAAAAGCCAGACCAACTAGAACTTAATTGCTAATTGCAATGTATGAGAATGGTTGTACAGTGAGCCCAAACCAAGTTGTTAACCTTTTTGCCAGACATTCTGGCCTAAATGGAATAAGCACCCTTTAGCTGTTACATTACTAAAGTTCAGTCTCACACTTTTTATGGCAGCATCCTCATAATAACACAGGATGAATTGGAGAGACCGTGTAAAGTTCTGCAAGACAAACAGGTACAACACACAGTTCCACAACATGTTATACACACGCAAGGACTTCTTGGACATCAGGCAACAGATTAATGGGACACATTTGCTATATCCAGAGCATTTCACTATTCCATGTATGCTGTACAATTGGCGGCATACTGCACCCTTACAGAAATATGTGCCATCCATTAACCAAATGGTGGCAACACTCAAATCATGCAGCTTACTTTTAGTCCTAAACCCAACCACATGTGTACCTGATGCTGAATCTGCTGCTCATTGTTCTATAAGTTCCCCTGATTGCAACGGAAATCTACTAACATCAAGGGTCTCCAATGTTAAATCAGGTATATGTGCCTCACTTGTTATTTTGCAACGTACAAGTCTGATTTGTTGGAGGATTGCCTTCCTATTTGGCAGACTAGGTACACAGCTCAGGGATGTTGATGCCATAGCATCATCCAATAACAGGGATGGGGTATCTCTGGACATTTCAGCTTTTTCCCTCAGACTACCACACACGCTATACTTCTCCATCTCTAATGGGTCCCCTACATGGTTGTGTGGCATTGACTTTAACAACTGCTCACCTTCAGAGAGTGATTCTGTAACCATCCTGCCTTTACAGTTGCTGCTTCACTTTACCTTGCAGCACCAATAATGTCTGCTGTGTGCTTTCCTCTTCAGATGGTAGACATATCCATCAATGATGAGCACCTATTTACATTTCTGGGATTTAAGTCTGGGATATAGTTCACCTATGAGTCCGGGCGCATCATACTGCTCATCAGACATCTTTGCTATGTCAGCCGTTGTATGAGAATCCACAGGCAAAGTTAATCTTTTATAATGGAACTTCACAGGCTCTTAAGGCTTTGTAGGGCTACAAGGCACTATATCAGTATTTAGGACTTTGATATTTTGATGTTTCTGGCTTCTGGTCTAGCGGTAATATGGGCTTGGGATTCTGAGCATCGGTATGGGTTTTCGGTCATATGTAGTGAACCCCTGTGGGTATAGTAAAGGAGTTTAGGTGCATTTTCTCAAAAATTCTATAGTCATGGCATTTACCAGTTGAATAAAAGTGTTGCAGATGTTTTATAAAGGGTACACCTTGTCGATATAAGGAAAGTTAAGATTGTCATTTTTGAGTTTATCCAATAACTTTATAGAGTGCAGTAGTTTGGCATTGTCATATTAAAGTCTTCATATATTTATAAATAGTAAACGGAATCTGGAAAGGGGAGAGGAACTAATACCTTCTCAGAATCCTCTCCAATGTCACTAATGGGTATCATGTAAACTAAAGATCACAATTAAGACCACTCTAAAGAACTGAGTATATGCAAAACTTGAATTATCATGCACTTACCCATAATGCTGTGGCACTGCTGTGGCACAGCACTAAACTTAATGTGTGATTTAGTGGGATGAGGCACAATGCTGATTTTCTATATATATTTGGACCAGCATAGTACTGTCATTCCATGGGAAGGACTGCAAAATACATTATCACAACTATTTTAGTGGTAACAATTGTGCTTCTAAAGTGGCTGTGCTATGAGTGACCATGAGACTGAGGTGAGAAGTACAATGAGATGGCATGGCTAGTGCTATGCACATTTACAGATATGATGAAGCACTTCATGGTTGCAACATGGATCATGCGAGCAGGTCACAGAGAACACAGCAAAGAAAAGTGGCAACTCAGTTCATCATAGAAATAAGGAAAGAGGGAGAGACAGGGAACGCTATACATGGGTAACAGCAAGCAGAAACACTCCCACAAGTATATGCTGATGGAAGATGATGAGAAATGGTCATATATTTGTTGGTACAGGTGTCCATTTTTGATTTTTTAAAGACAGATATAGGGGATGGTAACAAGGAATAAGTTTGTGGAGGAAGGAAGAAATTGGAAAGGTGGTAGGGATAGACAAATATACACAAAACATAGAGGCAGAGGGGAGGCATGGATACAAAAATGTGAAACAATAGAGAAAAGCAACAGACAGATGGAGGTTAGGAAAGCATTGATGGGGAAGGATTAGTTTACAGAGTATATGGATGTAATCAGTTAGGGACCAAAGTACAGCCACAGTACTTCATCCTAACCATAATCCTTGCCATTTGAGGGAGAGCAGGTGGAACTGCTGGCGAGAGAGAGAGAGAGAGAGAGAGAGAGAGACAGAGTTGAGTGAAGACTATCCTTTCTAGAAGTTAACCCACAATAGGGAGGATGGATGTTGGACAGAAGTAAGATGTATCATGTGGGTTGGTCTGCTTTGACAGGAACTTAATTAGAGGATTTTTCTAAATTTGTGATATGAGGTTTTGTGTGAGACATGGATTATATGTGTGGATGATAAAAGGCAAAGATGATCTCTGCAGTGGTGTATTAACTAGGGTTTATGTTGTCAGATCCAGTAGGGATGTCTTTGGAAATATTTTCAAGTAGAATGCAGACTTCTTTGAAACATATGCATTTGAACTTTTTTGGGTGGCGAAAGCCAGGGAACTTTTTTGGCTAGGCTTATATAGGCCCCAGGGCCGATAACTTAGTACCTACCTATGACCCAATGGAGCAAAAGAGGGGAATGAATGGTAGTGGGGTGAGAAATGCATGATCTGTGAGAGGTGTGGAGTTTATTAATGGAAAATTGCTAAGTTCTTTAAGGAAAACTTCCTCATACAGCTCACTTAGCAGCTCATAGATGGCATCTGTGACAACAACTCTTGTGTAGCATGGTTAAGGCTAATATTGGCAGGACATTCAGAAATAAGCACAGGAGATCCCAGAGATTCAGCCTGCTCCTTCGCCTTCATCAAATATGTAGGGGATGTGTGCATGTCCTAAAGGGGAAGTGTTGTTGACAGTGTCACATGTGTCATCAGATGGTGCCATGTGTTGACTTGATGTCCTGGAACCCCCACCAGTGGAACCTGGTGTGAAAACATAAGGGTAACTTACCTGTAGCACTGCTGGAATATATGTACCTCTTTCCCCACCATTTTCATATAGAGAAAGTGAGAACCAAAATAAGCTTCCTCCTCCTCTGGGCCATAAAGATCTCCCCTTTTATATCCCAAACAGCCAGAGCAGCCACTGGTAAAGGAGTTCTCCTTTCTGAACTGCAATATGGGCTCCCAAGTTTTGCTTTTGTCTCCAAGAAAAACATTGCTACACTTCAGACTATGTCTAACATCTTCCAGTTTGTTACAAACTCACCTCTCTGTGAGCGTAACTGTATCACCCTAGAAAAAGCCACATGGTTAACTATAAAACACAAATCTAACCTAATGTTAGGATTCCAACTCTGCAAACTACTCCAGTTCTGCACATTTACTCACCTTGCAGCAAGACTTCATGAAAAAAACCTCCTCATGCAACCTGAGACATAACTTACAAGCTACATCAACTCTCTTTACCATTAGAACAAAACACTGCAGCAATGCGCATGCTTTTCCCTCTTAGACAGTTACTATTTGGCAAGCTTTCCTCATCATCCAAAAGGAAATTAACACATATTCAAAATACAGAATGCAGCTCAGAAAGCATTTCTTCATCCAGGCCAAATGCTCCTGCTTCAACACAGGACATATCATCTAGCAAACTATCCATATCTCCTTTCCAAGGCTCTTCTCTTCTCTCAATATTTACTGAACACTGACCATACATTATACTCTGCTTGATTGTACATGGCTTTGTGCTTGTTCACTAGAAGCATATACCATTTTTTTCTATGTGACTAGTCTGGACTACTCTGTTAATCCTTACATTTATGCATTTTTTTGTTTGTGAAATGTTTTGTATTTCACCCAGGATGAACCTGGAAATGGGCTTTATTGATTAATGTACCACTCTATTGAACAAATATAAATGAATAAACAAATAAATAAAAAGTGCAAAAGCTACAGGGATTGTGGGATGACCTGCATCACATGGAATATGACCCTGACTATAGGAGCCTGAAGTAAACCTGCCTGCTGAGAGTACTGGTGGCCCAACTGGCATCCACTAGTACATGAATGGTGACATTAGCTACTGTCTACCATGGCCACAAAGGTCTGGATACACAGTGCACAGTCACAGACCAGACTTATGAGGATGGCACGCAGTGTTCTGGTGGCTGCATCACTGTCAAACATGGCCATGGCTACCTCCACCCATATGTGTGAACATTCTCATGGTTGTGGAAGGGGCTTATACAACTCTACTTCAAGGAAATCCCAGCTGGTTTGGTTCCTACAGCTCCACTCTGTCTCTATCCCCTTTTGGCTTACTTGAGTGCAAAAGCAAGCTGTGGCTATCCTAGGAGTCATAGACTCTCTGTGTATTGTCTTCCTACATGGGAAGGGTACAACAGGGCTCCTGTACACACTCCTGAGGTGTTACTCCATCCCTAACTCAGGATGCAGTTACTCTCAGCACTGCTTAGTCACAGAGAAAATCTGGTTATTCTCAACATAGAAGTGCCAAACTGACACTGGGGGATGTAATCCTTAACATTCCCAAACATGCTAAGGTCTGATGAATACAGTGGCCAATCAGGAAATGCACAGCCTAGGAATGTGCATGTGAGCATGCGTACATGCATTAGGTTTATTGTCCTTGTTATGGTCTATACCTCTGGACCAGACACCATCTCATTATTAGTGCCACAGCATATCATGCTCACCTCTGCCTCATATGTCATACAGTGACAACTGGTTCTTGTGATGACTCCTCACTTGATTTCTCCTCTGCTGCTGACACATGTCTGTCAGGCAGTACTGCAGTTTTCCCAAGTTGAATCTCTTTGCATGCTACCATACTGTGCAAACAGCACAAACCAGAAATATCTTACTGCAAGTCTCAGGTGCATGCTGCAGTGTGCCACCAGATGCATACAGGTAGAGGAAGCAAGCCTTCAGAAGTCTGCACAGACATTCAATGTTGTTCTGTGTCAGTGACAGTGTGGTGTTGTACCCCTGCTCTGCCATGGTCTGTTGGCTTTACATGGCTGTCATGAGCCATGGTTCCAAGGCATATCTTGCATCACCTGCAACTCACAAATGTGGACACCATTTGCAGTAGTCCACAGCCTACATCCATGGGAACAGCATATTCTGAATTCTGTGCCTAACAGTGCAAGTACCTACCAACAAGTGATCTAATGGTAAGTTAACTCACATGAAATGCTGGTAGAGGTCACATGAATGCCAGATGTGGGAATTATGGGAACTGCCTGAATGACACAAGGACACATTGTGTACAATACCTTGAGCATTGAATACCGCCTAACAGCTGATGTTCTGGAAGCACTTCTGGTTGTTATACCAGACTCCATGTGGTGTAGTTGGGACCAAGAAGGCAATATGTGTGCAGTCAATGGGTCCCAAAACTTTAGGGGAAATGGTCTACGTAATAGAATGCTAACATTGTGGTGATTCACTCATTTGCTCTCTACGGAAAACATATATGTTCCCCTATATGCTGCTGCACTGTGTCAAAGAACTGGTGCAGGATTTAGAAATCTGATAACTGTGAAACTCCTAATGTATCATCAGTCAGATGCTGAAAGTCTGTGTAGCAAGAAATGTAAACCTTCATGTCCATTGTGACAGGCAGTTCATACATCCCTCTTCATTATCTGTGTGGGCAGCAAATGTCTACTAAATTGTGTATGGTGTCTCGCTTCACACACTAACAGTCGAAAACGTCCTGTTAATTGAGGCGATGGTACATCGGTTGCTGGTAGACCACCTGTGCACTGGAGTACATAGGTTCATAGGTTCACAGGTAGGTAATAGGCTGTTGGCCCTAGGGCCTATATAAGACTAGCCCAAAATATACCCTGGCTTTCGCCACCCAAGAAAATTATTTTCCTGTGCCCCTGTCGAGCACAGCCACAGAAGTGATCCCTGGGGTGAATTTCCTATTTCCCATCCAGTCATCAAGATTTTTCTTGAAGAGTGCTAATGAGGAGCTCTGTTTGATATAGATAGGTAGTTTGTTCCAGAATATGGGAAGTGTCTGGGACAGGAATGTATCGCTACAGCATGTTCTGTTTATTGTGGTGACAAGGTTTAGGTCCCTAGAGTGTGTAGCTCAGAGGGATTGGGATTTCTTTAAGTGGAGCATGTCCAACAGCTCTGTGTTTGACATAGCTTTGTATGTTAGGCAGAGATCGCCTCTGATTAGGCGATATGCGACGGAGTAAAGCTGGAGTTTTTTGAGACGGTCTGCGTAGGTTATCTGTTTGAGACCAGTAATCCTCTTTGTGAGATATTTCTGTGGCCTTTCCAGTTGTTGTAGATGTCTTGTGAGGTACATACCAAAAGGGGTGTTGTACTCTATAATGGGTCTAATGAGTGATGAGTACAGGGGAACAATGGCCTCTTTTTTCTGGATGAGAAACCTTTTGTGATGAGGTGAGCCACGTAGAGGGATTTCCTGACCACTGTGGCGATGAGATTATCAAAGGAGAGAATACTGTCTACCTGTCATATGACATACAACATCAAGACATTGACTTCAAAAGCAGCCACTGACACGTTGCTCCTGCTTACATCATAATGCGAGTAAACCTCCTTTACACTGGAATGTTCCAGGATTCAGAACACATAATCTCTATGTCTATGCTAAACTTAAATATTTCTGAAATGCTCTGCCATTTTTGATTTTATCATCTGCATATGAGATGGTTTTCATTAGCATGTTGACACACATTTGCATGTCATTATGTAGTTATTTGCACACCATAGATACCATGCTGTCTCTTCAGTAGTGAAATCATGGTACTTGCACCCCTGAACTGCATGACCTCCATGTGAGACTCCAGCACCTCCCTGTTTTGCATAATGATGTATGCTGATTGTTTCTGAATACTCCTCTGTATGCACTGTCATTTACTCTTTGAAGTTTATCTCTAATTGTGAAAGAAAAGTGATGGCATCCTATAGACTCTATGCTGTTTATATAATTCTGAAAATATAGACCTTAAGTCTCCATAAGCTGTTTCCTACTTACACCACAGTGTATTACTAGATTTTGGTTGTTTTAGAGATTGTGCTGGTATGCAGTGATTGTACCTTATAGTTGTAAATTATTTCTGTCATGCAACTTCTTAGCATCTTAATTTTATTTTTATTTTTTATTTAAATTTATCAGGATAGAACACTAATCAAACTATGACCAATTACAGGCTCAGCCTGGGTCACATCATAATGTAACAAAACAATGTACAATATACAAACAAAAATGGTTTATATTTATGAGTAACTATAGACAATCTGACAAACAATGCATACATAGAAGACCTAACAAATCAAATGTATATACAGTTACATAAATGGAATAGAAAGGGGAGAAGTAGAATTGGTGGAGATATGGGTAGTAGTTGCTAGGTTGGACAGCTAATAGAGACAAGTAAGATGAAAGTGGGGATTAGATTATGTGTAGTATCTTTAGAGCAGTTATGGTGTGATATGCTGAATCACCATATAGGACGAGTGAGTTAATCAGATGGCTCAGGTATATGGGAGTTAAAGGTACTATATAGCTGGAGGCATTTTTTATGTGACATGTCCTTTAGGACAGTTGCATTTAACCCGTTTTAGTAAATACTGTTTCATCTGTGGACTGAAGAGGGAGTACTTTGTGTGATCAGTTAAACCCAGAGGAAGTGACTGCATTGTTTTGGGGTCAGTACAGAGAAGAAACTTAAGTGCCTTAGTTGCTTTTATCTAATCAAGCTCTTTCCTTTTCCATTAACTATACACAAATTCATATCCGCTTTTATTTGCCCATGCTGTTAGCATCTTGTTAGCAATGCTACAATCTCCTCAAAAAGAGAAAAGGATAAAACAGCATGGTAGAGACAGGAACTAGCTTTTTGACGTACCAATGAGGAAGAAAAACAGCAAATCTCAGTTTAAGAAGAGATAAAACTGAGGTAGGAAGAGAGCTGGTTGACACATGGCACAAATAGGTGTGGAAATGGAGTCAGTTACATAGTGTGTTACATAAGGTCTTGAAGAAAGAATTTGCATTGAGATGTGAAACACTCCAAGAAACAGGAATGAATCAGAGCTGGTTGATTGTGTATTAGGGAACACGTGGCTCCTGGTGTATAAAAGTGGCAGATGTGTAGATGTCATGAGAGTTAGAGGGATACTAGTGTTATAAGGTCAGCAGTGTGGAAGTGCAGTGAAGTTGCAGCAATTAAGAAAGCTGTGTAGAAAACGAGGCAGGGAATGAGCAGTGAGGACAAGAAAAATCAGGAAGAAAGCAGATGGCAAAGGTTGTTTGTAACAGCAAAAAAGTACCTCCTGCGCGGGTGCAACTGCACGGCTTCAAAAGAGAATCCAAATAAAAAAGAAGAAAAAGCCAGCAGACTGGATGATGGATCCTTGGTATTAAATCCATTTAATAATATGGACAGCAAAGAAAAAACAGACCGGTTTTGGCTGGTCAATACCACACAGCCTTCTTCAGTGTGAAACATTCTAACCAAAAGCTTTCATATATATTTCAAATAAAAGTACATGATTGGTTCAGCCTAAAACTGCTCATTAAGCCCCGGTGCAAACAAACCACCTAACTTAATGATCCATTTCTTTTCTTTCGAATTTAATAAAGAATGCCAACCTGTTTTGTTTAGTTTTTTGCCCTTAATTATATCAATAATAGTTTGTGTCTTTAAATATATATATATATATATATATATATATATATATATATATATATATGGATTCACTTTATAACCACGAAATGCTGAAAAATCGAATTTCAGTATCTCGAGACTATAAAACCGAATCCACAAAACACCGACAAACAGAAAATGCAAAACCACATAACCGAAAACACCGCACACACTACACTAAACATACAACACAACACCCACATCACAACATAAACAAAATAAAACACACATACACAACTCACACACCCCCCCTACTTATATATACTAACTCCGAGATCGCAGAAACACAACACAACAGCTCACTCACACATGCACATTCTCCAATCCCTCACACACACTCTAACTCCCACTCAAAACCCTTACAAAACACTCACTTACCTGACATAACACCTACATCCACACACGGCACTGCGCACCACCAAAACACAAACCCGGACATTAAGTAGCACAACTTCATAACCGCGAATTCGACATATATTCGACATATGTGAAAATCGCGATTATGAATGTTTGCTATTTCAAACATTCGACTTTTTAGCTTCGAGATACTGAAATTCGACATTTCAGTATTTCGATGTTATAAAGTGAACCCATACATATATATATATATATATATATATATATATATATATATATATATATATATATATATATATCAATAGAGAGAGGGGGGAAATGGGGAATTAGAGGGGATTAGGAAAGTTACGAACACTGATATTGTACAGAGGATTATGATCAGTAAGAAGGAAGAAATTAAAGAGGTTTAAGAAAGAAGGAAAGAACTTCAATTTAATTTATTAATTTGTTAATAAAGTAAATAGACTGGTCATCAAAGACTCTTTTAAACTGGGTTCCTATCAGCAGACCGAAGACGCATGTTTTTGAATGCTTCTTGGTCGAACATTCAAAACAGAAATTGCAAAATATCGAAGCGGCATGTAAGTGAATTCTTTCCCTGGGAAAGAATTTGCTTGGCCGCTTCGGTACTTTGCCATTTTCGGCACTGTAGTGCGGTCTCAGAGTTGGTATATATACATAGGGGGTGTGGGTGGCACAGCCCCCCCACGTCAGAGGGTGTGGGGGGGCAAAGCGCCTCACTTAATCTCATGTTTTAATGTGCTTTCTTTTTTTTTTCTTTTTGTTGGAACAGCGATTTTTTTTTCCCTTGGAAAAAAACCCTGTTCTGACAGTTCAGTTTTGTAAGCTTTCACTTACATGGGGTCGATTAATCACCGTTCGCTTACCTAAGTGTTCAGTGATCTAATATAGACCCTTTTAAACCATAACTTGAGTCATGAGTGCAAGGATAAATGCAATAAGTATGGACACTTTAGAGTAACCAATCAATAGGCATGTTTTGGAAATGAGAAGAAGCCAGAGTGCCCAGAAAAAACTCATACTAGCACAGGTAGAATATGCAAACTCCACACACTGACTGGTGGTTAAAATTAAACTCTCCACCCTGGAGCTGTGAGGCAGATATCTTAATGAATGAGCTGCTATGCCGCCTATCTCACCCACCTGTGCAGAGGATGATGGGCAGCTGACCTTGTAAAAGTCCATAGATTTGATGTAGCAGCTGAAGCAGAAGTTGGAGAAGCTGTCCCCACCAGACATACCCCAAAGCATACCAGTTACCAGTCCTCTACAAGTCTCCAAACAGCAGGTCATAACCACACTCTCCATGGCCAAAAATGCAGTCTCTGTGGGACCGGATAACATCCCAGGCTACCTGCTAAATGGTCTAAAACAGGACCTAGTGGAACCACTTAGCACTCTCTTCAATCACAGTTTAAGTGCTGGCTTTGTCCAAGCAGAGTGGAAAACAGCAACATTAATTCCCTTGCACAAAGGGGCGTCCATCAACCAACCCTGGGAACTATAGACCCATAAGCCTAACCAATCTTATCTGCAAGGCCATGGAGAGAATCATCATTGACCTTATCAACAAAGACATAAATGACCTGCAAACTCTTAACTCAACCCAATTTAGCTTTGTTAAGACTAAATCATGCTTATTAAACCTGGTGGACTTCTTTGAGAATGTCACCAAAGCCTTGGATGAAGGCAAAACAATACATACAGCCTATCTTGACTTAGCCAAGGCTTTTGTC
Source organism: Protopterus annectens (assembly GCF_019279795.1). NCBI lineage: Eukaryota > Metazoa > Chordata > Ceratodontiformes > Protopteridae > Protopterus > Protopterus annectens. The sequence goes on along the minus strand of NC_056732.1, from coordinate 931,532,802 downwards.
ACAATTCCCCACTCAGTTATCATTGAGAAACTCACTCAGCTGGGAATGCCAACAGAGTTTGTAATCATTTAGAAGAAAACTTAATTATGGCAGTAGAACAAAAGGGCAATAAAAGAAAGTCATATGGAGCAAAGGATCATTTGTTGTTAAATAAAGTCATAGTAGAGAACTGTAAGAAGGGGAAAAATCTAAGTATGGGATGGATTGACTACAAAAAAAGCACTTGATAGCATCTCACATTCATGGATAAAAGAGTGCTTAAAAATTTATAAGATACACCCTACACTGATCGACTACATTACAGTGACCATGAGACAGTGGCAGACCACTTTGCAATTATGCCATGATAAATGACTGATTATTATCCCAGATGATAAAAATTCAAACGGGGATATTTCAGGGTGACTCTCTATCACAGCGCTTATACTGCCTTGCCCTTAACCCATTAAGCTGTCTATTTAAAAGCTTAGGCCATGGCTATAATTTGGCTCCTAGAAAACAACAGAGTGTAAATTCTTCTCATCTTCTATTTGTCGATGATTTAAAACTGTACAGCTCATCAGATGAGGAACTGAAAGTACAACTGCAAGTTGTCCAAACTTTTTCAGATGATATAAGAATGTCATTCAGTATAAATAAATGTGCAAAAGCAACCTTTAAAGCAGGAAAACTGCAGCACTAAGAAAACATCAGTTTAGGACAAGAGTGTGATATAAAAGAACTTGAGCAAGAGGGAGTGTATAAATATTTGGGAAGTGATGAAAGATCAACAATAAAACATGAACAAATGCGAATAAAACTTAGTCAGGAATATTTTGGAAGACATAAATTAATCCTGAAAACAGAGATGGCATCTAGGAACAAAATCCAAGCTATAAACCCAACATAACTACCTTCTTATCTCTGAGACTCTTCCTCCTGCTCTCTTCTCTTTTCTCTCACTAAGCTACCGCTATCCTCACCCCCCTTTCTTCCCACCCCTTTTCACCCCTCATACACTACTACGTCTTACTGTTCTCTTTTTTTACTTGACACTTAATCTCTTCCTATCCCCTCTGTTCTCTGCTACAACTCTGATATGATACCTGCTGTGTAAACCTCCTTCGCCTCTGCTTTTAGATTTTCCACTGTATAAACTAGGTTTTTGTATATACTTACTGACATGTTGTTTTTTTATCTTTTTCTTTTGTAAATTGTATACTGTATTACTCATTTTTAATGATTTGCCTAAATTATATAATGTTCTTATGGAGTTTTTCTCCCTGGCACTCCATTGAAAATGGGCTCTTCTCGGCCCAATGGACTATCCCAGTAAACAAACAAACTGTAAAAGTGTAACTGTAAACCAATTTGCTCTTCCTTTCCTAATTTACAGTTTTGGAGTGACTGACTGGCCACACAACGTGTTGGATAGATTAGATAGGAAAACAAATGAGTTATAAAAATCAGTGCATACCAATATTATATATTCCCCATTCCGAAGGAGGTATGGGCCTACTTGAAAATTATTAACATGTATAGATTTGCAGTCGTGGGACTGCATACATATCTGCTGACCTCACAAGACCCAAACATAGTGAAAGTTTTGAAACATGAGGAGAACAAATCTAAGATGAATTCTCTGCTTAATCTAGCAGAAGCATATCAGTGTCAAGTAGGAATGGAAATGAAACCAGAAGTAGATAAAAATCAGGCAGCAACTGAGTGTGCCAAAAAAACGAAAGAAAGAATATAAGGTGAAGGACCAGATGAGAGTGCAAGAAATCTGGAAAATGCATAAATATAGTTACAAGTATAGAAAACATCTGGAAGAACCTTATGTTGATCAGGAATGAATGCAGGGACGGTTAAGGAGAGGTGAATTCAGACCAACAGATGAAAGGTTAATATTGGAGGCCCAAGATAGTGGGCTACATATATACTGGTTTACAAAGTCCATTGAACATGTGGGAGAATAGACAAGTGTAGGTTTTATAAAACTGAATTGAAAATTGTCGCACACCTCATTGCTGGTTGTGACATACTAATGGCAGAAGGACTGTATACTGATAGGCATAATAATGTGGCAAGACTCTTGCACTGGGGATTGTGAAAACATTATGGTATTGAAGTAGCTAAAAAACACTGGAAACATGAGCCACAAAGCATCATTGAATATGATAAAGTTTACATCACATGGGATCACCCATTACCAACAGTTCAACAAGATAGATGCTAGAAAATCAGATATAGTGGTCCATGAAAAAAAAAGATAAAAGTAGCATTGATCATTGAAATTGCCACACCCAGTGGCTACAGTGTCTTGCATACAGAGAGACACAAAGTCAGAAAATATCAGGATCTGCAGGCAGACATGAGAGCAATATGGAAGAAAAATACCCAAAGTGTTCCAATAGTAGTAGGAGCAACAAGTCTTGTAAAAAAGAATCTAAAATCGTATTTAGATATACTATTACATGTAACCCCATATGAATTATATAAGGAGTCATTACTGGGCACATTGCAGGTGCTGTGAAGAGTACTTCTGGCTGACATCAAAGACTGAAACAATACTAATTTCATGAACTTTAATCATACTTTGACTTAGGAATGGGGTCCATTCCCGTTATGGTATTAGAAACCCAAAAGATTTGGAGAAATTAAAAAAAATGGGAATTAACCCATATGTCACTAGATGGGTAGCCAACAGTCAAAGTTGGGAATTCCAACTCTACCAGCAGACTAGTTACCAGTGGTGTACCACAAGGATCTGTGCTGACCCCCTACTGTTAGGAATTTATTTTTCAGAAATTCAGGTGTAATAGAGGGCCTGTGGCTTACCAAGTTCGCCAATGACTGCAAACTGGGTGCAGTCAGTGAGTCCCCCAAAGATGTTGGCATACTACAAAAGGGCTTAAACAAACAAATAATTGGTACCAAAGCCACTGACTTAAACTAAATGCAAAACAAATGCACTATCATTCCTTTCAGCAAAGGGGAAGTCACTGCAAATTCCAATATTAACAGTACTTCTCTTAGCTCAGGTCCTGTGTTGAGAGATTTGGGAAAACAGGTTGATAGCAACCTTAACTTCAATAAAAATGTATCCACAGTGGTAAGGAAGGCCTTCTACAATGCACATCTCATAAGTAAGGGCGTCAAATCCAGAGCTATGGATGTTATAACTCTCCTATACTCAACCATCACCAGACCACTGATAGAGTATAATGCTTCCTTCTGTATGTACCTCACTAGACACCTGCAGCAGCTGGAGAGACTTCAAAGGTTTATCACAAAGAAAATTTAGGGCCTTCAACACATGACCTACATGAACAGACTGAAGGCCCTGTTACTGTGATCTATATTTTATAGGCTACTGAGAGGTAACATTTGTTTGGCCTACAGAAAACTCTCAGACCCTACCCTAATGGAAATGCTGCACACTTACAAGTCAAATGGGATAACATTCACTCACTCTAGGGATCTTAGCCTAGCCTGCGACATTAACAGGATATGCTGGAAAAATAGATGTGTCTCCCAGAGGTTGCCACTCCTCTGGAACAAACTCCCAATTCACATAAAACAGAGCTCCTCAATGACCCTATTTAAGTGTATCTTAGACAACTGGATGGGAGACCATAAATTTACCCTGGGGGAGTCACCTGTGTCCCTTCTTGGATAAGGACAGTCAGTGCTGATCACAGTCATGATAATAATTCTTTGCAGTCCATGTAGTTTTATATACTCTATGTAGTGCAGTTGCAGAAAAAAGTGTAGGAGCTGAAAGTGTTTTAGTGGATTTGACAACTGGTAAAACACTTAGCAAGCACTGTCAAACAGCAGTATACCTCTCCATGTCTGTGCTAAATAACTGTGGACAAATCCAAAAATAATGGCGGGAAGATCTGAATCAGGGACAGATTTAAATATTGCTGTAGATCACTTAAAAATGTCAATAGAATGACAGGTTTTCATCAGCGTTCACTTTTACACAATGTCAAGCTTGAAACTGTAATGTTTGAGTTTATTGTGTAATCCTCTGTGGTTTACCAGAAAATCCCCCAAAAAATTATGAGGAAAAAGGTAAAATACGACCAAAATTAGGGATGTTCTGCAAAATCAGGGCCAGTTGAGACAGACAGCTGACAGAAATGAAGTGTTCCTCTGGTTGAAGGTATAGCAGCTTTTAAAACCTGTTAGATGCTTTGTTCTACTACACTTTCTGTTCATGATTGTGACAGAGTGAAATTTTAAGTTTTTAAAAGCTGTTTTATCTTCTGCCACTGTTGTTTGTGAGCTGTCACTGTCCCCTACTAGCATCAAGCACAAAACCCAGTCTTAATAAAGCGTAGGGTGTCCTTAACAAGTTCTTGGTAAGCATCTCACATACTTTTATGATTAGGTCTTCCGCCAGGGAAGTGTTTACAAGTTTATCTTTTCCTGATATTTAAGTAAAATTGTGCCTCTCTATGGAATACAAAGGCTTTACTAACAATCCTTTAGCATAGGTAAGCTTTAGTCTTACACTAGACCATAATCAGCAACCACCAGAGAATAGTGATGAGTAAAGCTAAAAGCAGTGAAACACTTCAGACTGCCGCACTTCATTTATATGTGGCAGTGCAAACAGTATGATAGCTTTCTACAGGATGAAAACCCTTTACTTATAGCTGCTGTATGTGATACACCATACAGTGTTTTACAGCTTTCAAAGCTTTAGAACACACTCTGTTCATGCATTTTATGTAATTAGTATTATGTCTGGCGAGCGCCAGGTATTATAATAGTTATGACTGGGTTTCTCTGGTCATAGCTCACTTGCTATGACTTCTTAACAAAGATCTCAAGAGTCACCTTGACATGTGAGTTTCTTGGCATCCATGTCTTGAACACATTATAAGTTGGTTATGATCGCACGCATGATCATACTCTGCTATATGGAAGATAAAACATTGTTTTAATAGGAAGATACCAAGCATAATGACATGGTGGTTCTTTTTAAAAAGAAACTCAAGAAGGTAAAGGAAAGTCTGTTGGGGTAAAGGGAAAAAGTAGAGTGCAGAATGTAAGAGGTGACTTAAGGAGGATGAAAGGGGTAACCGATGGAGGGAAAACTGGAAAAGGATACAATGTAGTACCATATGTCAGTGTAATTACATTAAATTAATCACACCCACTGATTAGTGAAGAAGCCATTCATGCTGTAGCTATAACTGAAACATGGACTTCACAGCTTAGACAAAAAATGTCCATGCGCCACAGAAAGAGACATTACGCAATGATTCATTTCATATCAAATCCATCTCATAGTTGGAGTTAGCTTATATTTGTATGCCATCTGCTATCCTTAACCAGGTTCACCTTACTCTATTGTTAAAAACATGCATTTATTTAAGATACACTGTGGCTTCAGAAAATTCATTTGAGGAGCTTCCTAGTTTTCCTGGAATAGTATTTCATTCACTCTTTCTTAAAATGTCTGCATTCTAGATACCACATATTTCACTTTTCCCCAATATTTCATTTCCTCTTGAAATGTTGACATTGTAATGTTCTTAAATAAAAAATACCTTTCTCTTCCCTAATAATTTTTCTTGAATGATTGTGGGTTCGAGTCCCATTTGGGGTGATATAATCTTTTTTTCTGGTGTCATTCTAAGGTGATGCAATATTTGTCAGCATAGAAGGAAATGGTCAACAGGCCATGCTGCTTTGCCAGGGATGGTCTGCACCTCTCCCCTTTAGCCTTTTGAATATTAGCTAAAACATTGTCTTCCCCTATAGTGCCTTTTTTAGGCAATGCCAAACTGAAAGTACTTCTGACACAGCAAATCAAAACCAAGAAAATCTAAAGGTATTACTGTTCAATGCTAGGAGTCTGGACAAGAACTCCACTCTCTAGAAGCTCTCTTTACCCTAGAGAATGCTGATATCTGTGCGGTCACTGTGACAGGGTTTAAAGCCAGTGAGAGGACATCAACAGTGTAAGGTTATAATGCCTTCTACACATTTAGGCCAGCTACTTTACAGGCAGAGACTAAAGGTGGAGGTGTCTCTATTTACATCAAAAATAAATATACTTCAAGACTGATCAAACAGGACAATGCACTTGAGCTACTCCATGTTCAAATAGGTAAAATCCAATACAACTTCCTTGCAAGCTATAGGTCTCCCTCTATGACCCAGGAAACTCATACCATGTATTTAAACGTATTAGAAACACTAACCATCCAACCCAACACCATATTCATGGGTGACTTTAATTACTCCACTATTAATTGGGAATCCTATATGACACCAAACGTATATGCACAGAGATTCCTGTATTTTGTAAACAAAAACTCCCTGGACCAGATAGTCAATACACCAACTAGGGTTGCAATCATACTAGATCTGGTTCTCACTAATATGGGAGACTGCTACACACCCCCTACTGTAATGCCTTCCCTGGTAAGGTCAGACCACAAAGATGGTCTCCTTTGACGTAAAAATAAAACCTGGACCCCCAGCTAAACCTGGAATATTCAGGAACTATTCTAAGGCTAACTTCCTGCTATTAAGTGAGAACCTGGCAAAATTTCAAGCCCCCATAAACTCTGAGAACACTGCTGCCTATGCAGAACTGTTCACAGAAACCCTGTACAAGCATGTTAATAGATGCATAGAGACAGCTGTACCCACCAGGCAGAAATACATTGTTAACTTCAAAACAAGCCACCCTGGTGGAATCACAAAATCAATAGACTGTAAAACAGGAGGAAGAAATTCATGGCAAAAATTAGGAGGTGCAGCACCAAGCAGGATAAAAGCACTCTCATCAAACTAAATAAACAACTCAGAGGACAAATAACGTCTACCAAAGCCAAATTTGAGGTAAGTTTGGCCTCCCATGCCAAAGACAACCACAAAACATTCTTTAGCCATCTCCGCAACCTCAAAGGAAATACACAGTTGTGTGCAGAGCTCATTGTAAATGGAGCCACCTATACTGAGTCAGAAGATATATCAAACCTCCTGGCTGATACATTTAGCTTCAGCTTTACCTCTCTCTCCCCCTCAACCTTCTCTCAGGAAATCTCATCAAATATAACTCCCCCTACTATCACTAGGGGGACAGGTCCTTAATGCTCTCTCTAGAACCAAGAACACTGCATCAATGGGCCTAGACAATATACCAGAATGCTTTCTAAATAGCATGAAACATGACCTATCAGGGCCTCTGGAATTACTATTTAACTGTAGTCTCCAAACAGGCTTTGTGCCTCATAAATGGAGAAAGGCAATAGTCATCCCTCTGCACAAAGATGGGCCATCTACATACCCTGGAAACTACAGACTCATAAGTCTCACTAGTCTTATGTGTAAAGCCATGGAAAGAATTATCATGGAGATGATCAACAGAGATATAGTAAACCTCCAGACACTGAACCCAACCCAGTTTGGTTTCGTCAAGGGGAGATCTCGCCTACTCAGCCTGGTGGATTTCTTTGAGAAGGTCAAAAAAGCAATGGATGAGGGGAAAATCATTCACACTGCTTACCTTGACCAGGGCCAGGCATTTGACACAATACCCCACTCAGGCATTGTTGACAAACTCAGGAGGTTAGGTACAAACCCATATGTCACCCAGTAGATATACAATTGGCTCACAGACAGGACCCGTGAAGTTAGAATTGGGGGAGTCCACCTCTACAAATATGCCAGTAACAAGTGGAGTTCCTCAGGGATCAATTCTTGAACCGCTCCGTTTTGGCATTTACTTTTCAGAAGTGAAGGCCAGTGTCAGTGGTCTCTGGCTGTCTAAATTTGCAGATGATTGCAAATTAGGAGCAGTCATTGAATCTCACACTGACACAAATATTCTCCAGGAGGGGCTGACACAGACAAACAACTGGTGTCAGAGCTGTAGGCTAAAACTAAATGCCAAGAAATGCATAATAGTATCCTTTGGGAAGTCATCCATTCCTGGTAAGTATCATATTGACAACACACGCCTTAGAGTTGACCCAGTAGTCAGGGACTTAGGGACACACATAGATAGTAATCTAGCCTTTGACCATCATGTGTTTACAGTGATGAAGAAATCATTCTTTATTGTGCAAGATATTGTATAAATAAAGGTATGGCATCTAATTCCAAGGAAGTCATTGTTCCACTGTATTTGCCATTCATCAGACCTATCATTGAGTACAATGTCCCCTTTGGTATGTACCTAACCAGGCATAGCCAACAGTTGGAACATCCACAGAGGTACTTTTCACTATTTTCACTAAAAGAATACAAGGAGTAAGTAAAATGTCCTATGCAGAACTCCTCAAGGCCCTATCCCTGTATTATGTATCCTACAGGCTTTTGAGGGGAGATATGTGCCTGGCATACAGGGCCTTGTCAGACCCCACTCTGATGGACCTCCTGCATATCCACAAAGCAAACAGCACCAGAATTACCCATTCTAAAGACTTAAACCTTGCCTGTGATATAAATAGGACCTGCTGGAGAGATAGGTATGTATCCCAGAGACTACCCTGTCTATAGAACAGGCCCCGATTCATGTGAAGCAGAGTTCTCCACTAAGCCAATTCAAGTGCAACTTGGACAATTGGATGCAAAACTGGAAATTCAACCCTGGTTTGGCCTATATCTCTAATGGACACAGGTAACCTGTGAATGGTCCATCTCTCAGGCCATTGCTTACACTTATCAAGGGTATCAGGAGTTGTCAATGTTTGAGATGCATATCTAGGCTTAAAAAGGCCCTTGTGGTCATAAGCCTAGTAAAACCTATGAACCTATACACACACACACACACACACACACACACACACATATATATATATATATATATATATATATATATATATATATATATATATACATGTGTAGCTATAGATCTATAGCATCTGTCTATATTTACATCTATACACCCACGCATACATATATATATATATATATAGCTTCAATGCACTATATAATGGAACTATGACCATAACCTGTCTTCGGTCAACTCTACATCCTATGTATGCCAGCATCTTTTTGGCTTTCATCATTGCCCCTTTCACACATTACACAGTCTGATTCAATTTATGGGTGACCATTACCAAGAAATCAACTTAATGCTCATTCTTGGTTATAGTAAACACATAAAAAATGCACCTTTTTTTTTTCACAGAATGCTATGGCATTGTATTCTTCCAATGTAATTCCCAGATGCTGTCTGCCTAGGCATACAACACGATTCTACAGATTTGTTTCTAGACCAGCCTCTACATTTTTGAATTTCAAACAAAAGTTCTTCGGTATTCCAATTAAGTAGATGTCACTTTCCAACCTCTGTAAAACATCTGACACACACACACAGACACACACACACACACACACACACACACACACACACATATATATATATATATATATATATATATATATATATATATATATATATATATATATATATTGTTTTTTTTCATTTGTTTTCCGGGGAGGTCTGACTGGACAGAGCTGTCTGTTTTTAGCAGAGGCCTGGGGAGAAAAGTTCCAGAACAATTGATAACATACTATACATAAGGTATTTACATGAATATTGCGGTTTACACATACAGTTATAAAATATAGCAGATAATAGCATATGATTGCATAAGATATTTACATAAGTATAGTGGTTTAGACATACCATTAAAAGTATAGCAGGTAGTAACACATGATTGTTGTTCATAGAGTATGTTTAGTAGTGATAATCTTGAAGATGTACTGAAGATAAGACAAGAAAGGAAAAAATGTAAATAGACAAGACAAGAAAGGAAAAATATATGTATATGTATATATATATATATATATATATATATATATATATATATATATGTATGTATTTATATACTGAGAGAGAGATACACACTAAACCTAAGATGTCTAAGCACTCTCCTTATAAAACTCCATGAAATATTGACTTCTGTCCTGACAGAGATTGAGTCAGATAATTCTTTCCTGACAGATGTCCTTCAGATTTGAATCTACTTCACTATTTCATGTGCTCCCTCATACCCATCAGTGGCCCTACAACTTATAAAGTGCATTGTTAAAGGCCTTGTTGAAGTGTGGTCATATTACATCAGGTTTCCACAATTCACTTCAGTGGTACTCCAGATTAATAGTGGATCAACTTGGACTGGCAAGCCTTCTGCTGCTTTAAGCCTTGCAGTTAATTATTGAGAAGAGAATTAGCATAAATAAAAACATTCCATCATCTTGCTCTGCAGAATATTTTTTCCATAACATTTTCTGGATGTGCATGACTTGTTCCCAGAGATTATTTTTGCAAGTTATTCACTGCTCCTAGTCTTTATACTTGAATCTCAACTCTCAACTCAAATCCTGAGTGGGGTTATATTTCACCACACACTATTGTAAACATCTTTAGCACCCTAGGAAGCAGGTTCTGTACACCTCATTTTTGTTGTCAGGGACTCCTGAGTTCCTTTTCATCTTCTTCCTGAATCACTCTCCTGTTTATTTACTCTCATCTGCTGTGTTTATACTTTCCTATGTTTGCAATGTGCTTTCCCACTGGTGTGCAAAAAAAAAAAAAAAAAAATAAGTAACTCTATGATCTGTGGCTTTTTTCTGTTTCTTGTGAATTATTATTTTTTTATAAGTATATCTGAGACCTTTCTTTTGCACATACCTCATCTCCCTTGACATCTCCTGTTTTAGATCCTAGACAACGGCTGATGAACACCGTTACCCTGTTTGTAGCTTTTTCTTAGGATTTTTCTTATCTTGCCTTGATTTCTCATCTTTATGTATGTTTTTCCCTATGTTGGATGCACACTAGTTTATTTAAGCTCAAATGTAGTAACATACAATAACCATATCCAAACAAGATAAGTACCACAGATGAAGGAAAGTAGTTGGCTCAATGATAGCATCCCAAAGCTGGTTTAATAATCAATTCAAACACAAACACAATTACACACACAGCATTTTCATCTAAGTTGCTAAGACTTCATCAGATGCAAACTATAACTGAACCATCTCATTATATAATCCATTCACTTAATTATTCAAGTGATCCACCAATGAAAATCCAGTCTACTATCTCAATAATGCATGTCATTAATTTAAAATACAAAGAAACTGTCATGTTAAATCATTAACATAGTTAGGAAATGCACTGTCTAAAACCTGTTTAAAATCTGTTTAAAAAACATAAAACATGTATTGACTTAAAAACTGTTTGAATGATTTAAAATACTTAAAAATGCTTCAAAATTCACATACACATATCCAACAAATACATTTATATAATCATAAAATATAGGAATAGCACCATCAAGTGGCATAATTCAAAACTGCAGTGTCCTAAAACTTGCACTAAGTTTATTTTCTCTTCAAAAAAAAACATCTATAACTTGGCTGCCCTCATTTTTAGAACAGGGTCTATGGAGATATTAGCATTGAGTCTTGGTAGACTAATAGCCTGCAATGTTAACTGCCACCACAATTCTTTGTATTCAATCTTTTCTTCCCATAGCCCCCCCCACTCCCACTTCTTTCTTTACCTGCTCTAATACAAAAAATGAGAAGCATGCTTTGGCACATATTTTTGTATGCCTGTATAGAGTATTTAAATCTTTCTTACTGACTAGCATACATATGCTCGCAGATCCTTCTTTGTAACATACGCTCTGTCTTGCCAATATAGAAGGATTTGCATTCATAACAAATGGTGAGATATACCAAGCCAAAGGACCCACAGTTGTAATAACCCTGAACTGTCACCCATCTGTTCCTACTTGTTATGTAGATTTTGTCTTTGTTACTAATGTATGTACATTGAGTACAGTGCCCACATTTAAAGGTTCCTCTTTTGTATGTCCTACTATATTGTTTCCATAATTATTCTCTAGTAAATTTTTCAAATTTTGAGAGTTTCTGTATACCACTCTTAATGGTTCCTTCAGGATCTCCCCCAGATCCGTGAACCCTATAAATATTTCTCATTTAGTTGCTATCACCTTCCTAGCAAGTCTGGAATTAGCATTAAATTCTAATACCAAAGCTTTACCAAAATCTTTTTCCGAACTGCCTCCCATTTCTTCTTGATGCTCTACCTTGCCTAAGATAGGTTGAAATTTAATTTTCCTTCCCAATTGTATTTCTTTCTGGACTTCAAGAATCAGATCCACTGGGTAGCCCCTTTCTTTGAAAAACAATTCAGGTAGTTTACTGTCTTCCTCATAATCACTTTCCTCTGATACCATTCTACTGGCATGTACATGTTGCCCTTTGAGAATATTCCTCTTATAATGAGCTGGGTGTGCACTATTGTAATGTAGGAAGGAATTAGAGAAAGCTTTTTTTCTATATATTTTAGAATTCAATTTAGCATTATTCTTATAAATCTCAACATTGAGGAATTGAAGTCTTTCTTTAGAAACATTGTGGGTGAACCTTAAAAAAGTCGTGGTATTTAAAAAATGTAAAAAGTCTTCTAGAACCTCATAGGTGCCTGTCCATAAAACACAAATATCATCTAAAAACTTCCTGTATAAACTCCATTGACCCTTGTATATAGAATTAAAAACATATTCCTCTTCCATTTGGCTAAAATAAAATTGGCATAAGTAGGGGTGCATGCCGCCTCCATTACCACCCCTTGAACTTGTTGATAAAATTCACCTTTGAAAAATATAAAATTGTATTTTAGCACTAAATCAGTCAAATTCAGACATAGCAATTGGTAATTTCTTGTAAGTTCACCATATTCAAAGATAATTTGTTCTATTATTTTCATCCCTTCCTCTTGGGGGATGCTGCTAAATAAATCAATAACTTCTATTGTGACAAACGTAATATCGTCACTGTACAAATTATCGTTGAATTCCCTCAAGAAATCCCACGAATCTCTTAAAATCATTTTTCTTTTCAACCATAACTTCTTAAGCTTACCATCCACAAACTTGGCCAGTGGTAAAGTTTTAGATCCCTCTGCTGACACTATAGGCCTTAGTGGTGGGTCTGCTTCATCCTTGTGGGTCTTGGGTATTCCAAACATTATGGGGATTCTCGGCTTTTCAACTTTCAAATACTTACGTGTTCTTTCATCTATAAGCCCTTCCCATAGCATGTCGTCCAACATAATGTCAATTTTTCTATATGCTATGTTGATTTAATTTTTAGAAACATTAATATATTTATTAGTGTCCTTCAAGATGTCACATTTCTCCTCATATGTAATGGAGTCCATAATCAGAATTCCCCCTCCCTTATCGAGTTTCATTACCCTGATTTCTTTATTCTAAGTTCAGTTAAAACTTTTTTTCTTTTATGTTTAAATTTGCCCTATATTTTACTTTGGCATATTCCTTTCTAAATCTATTTTCCACTATGCATTCAAAAATGTTTAACTGAGAATGTATGGGGGTGTGTGTATGTAGTCCTTCGAGCACATATTGTGGCTGGAATCCTAGGCTGGTGTGGTAGAATTATGCCCAAATTTATTTTTCTAGTGAAAGTTTTTAGTTCTATTAAAACCTTAGCCAAATCACCTTTTTTTCTGAGGTATATATTTAAGGCCTTTAGACAGGAGGCTGAAATGCTCATTGTAAAATAACATTACTAAAATTATAAATACAAAAACCATCTATAATAAATTTGCTTTCATTGTTCTCATCTATTTGGATACCACCATCTGTCCTAGGGTAGGGAGTGTGTTTAAGTTCTGATTCCAATACCTCACTCTCCCCCTCCTCCCCCCTCTCCAGTGAAAATTTTGCTGCTGATAATTATTTTTATTCTTTAACCACTCTGATCTTCTTAGTTCCAGATATTCCGAGAAGTCATCCAGGTCTCCAATATTTTCACCTACATGTGCATTTTCCTCATTAATAAAATCCTCGTGCCTTGTGTAGTTAACCTCATGACTCCCCTCCCTATTTCGAACTGCCCTCGGTTTTGGGTAATTAGTGTTGTTCTTATACTCATTAATGCCCCTTTCTAGTTTTTTTAACTTCCTCTGTTCAAGATCATTATATTTCTCACCAATTCCTGTTCTAATACTATAGTACTTTTCCTTCTCTGAAGCTATAGAAAAAATAAGCCCCGGGATTCATGAAGCTCGGCGCAAGGCCGGCGTTAGGCTTGCGCCAACCGTGCAGTGTGTAGATGGCGCAGTAGCACCAAATGCATATTAATGAAGGTGCGCTGTCACCACAGCCACGCACATAGGAAATGAGTGCGAGTGCATAGGGTGTGTCGAAATGCCGCACGGAGTCGTGGAAATGTCAGCTGTCGACATGCAACCTAAAATGCTAGCATATAACAATTCACCTGCAATAGTAATCACATCTGTCAGTGTCCAAAACCTCAAAGATACACAAACCAAAGAAGAAACTAACAAAAAGCGAGCTTTCAAAAGCAGTTCACTCGAGAGAAGTATAAATAACTTTATGATGCTTTTTATTATTGTTAGCACACGCTTTCGGAGAGCTCTGTGTCCCTCCTTCCTCAGACGCAAAAACAATGCAATGCCTAACTAAAATTGTTTTATATATACCTCAAATCAATTAACTAATTAATTAATTATGCTAAACAAGATCAAATGCAAAAAACGCAAAACCAGAAGCATCTACAATTTCATAATGACAGACTGCTAAAATCGCAATGCTAAGACTTACAATGCCCTTCAAACAGTATATAATTTGAGTAGTTATACAAACAGAAAAAAATCTGTGTTTAATTTGTAATCAAATATAAACATATACACATAACTAAAATGAATATAATAATTATATGTATATATTCTATGTGTGTGTGCAAATATTTAAAACAAGAGCAGAGATATACATTATACATAAATATGCATATACACCATATAAAACCTTCATTTAAAAAATCCATTTAAAGACATATTTAAAAATTAATAAAAACTAATAAACTAATGTCACCTTTTTAAGGCAAGACTTTTTAGAATGCAACTTATACACACGTGGTCATTCAAACCGGGATGAATATATGCGGCAGTACGAATTTGCCAAAACAATTCTTCTATTTCTAACTGATTCTGCCAAGGACCACCCCTAATGTCGGAATTAACCATCTTAAGGACAGTAAATTTAAAATGGTGGTCTGAAAATTTGTTAATGTGCCTTGCCAAAGCATTATTAAGATCTCGTCTATTAATAGCATATACATGTTCATAAATGCGCTGCTTCACTTTCCTTTCGGTCTTACCGATATAAAAAGCAGCGCATTTTTGGCAGGTAGCAACATAAACAACACTTCTAGATTCACAATTAAATTTACCTGTAACATTATACATTCGGTCCCTAAGTTTAACTTTAAGATCTGTGTGCACATACCTACACTGCCTACATGCCCCACATTTCCTCATGCCCAAATTGCCATAACTTTTAGGTTTAGGCTTAAGCTCCAAGAGTGCCTTCAGATTATAACCTCTTCTGAAGGTAATTTTCGGGGTGTCACCTAATTGCTTAAACAAAAAAGGGTCCTCGGCAATAAGAGTCCAATTCCTATGGAGGACATTCCTAATGTTGACATGATCCAAACTAAATGTACACAGAAATCTGGTTCCTATAAATTCCTTAGTTATATTGTAGGTTTGATCAATATTAAACCCCCGCCCTTCACTGGGGGTAGGATAAACATTACAATCACTGATCAAAATTGGTTTGTAAAAGCCAGACTGCCTTTTACGAATGACTTCAAGTTTTATCTCTGAAACAAACGAAAGAGGATACCCCCTATTATTAAACATGGTACTCAAAAGTTCACATTCCTCCAAAAAATCTCCTTCATCGGATATCATCCTAGCCACCCTAACCATCTGCCCCTTAACTACGGCCTTCTTTTGATGGTTAGGGTGACAATTGGAAAAATGGAGGAACGAATTGGAGTAAGTGGGTTTCCTGTAAATGACACTCTTATATTTTAAATTAGCTAAATCCTTAGTCAATAAAATATCCAAATAGCTAATACTCAATTCCTGCAGGTTATAAGTAAACTCCAAAAAGTTAGTCATACTAGAAATACTATCGATAAACAATGGGACCCGAGATGGTGGTGCTTTCCAAATCAAGAACATATCGTCCTAGTACCTAGTTTACCAGGCAACACATTCGCCAAAAAATTCATTGGGAAAAAGAAAAGTCCTTTCCCAATTGGCTAAAACACAATTGGCAAAGCTACCACCACATGGGGAACCCATTGCTACCCCTGATTTTTGCAAGTAGATATTACCATCAAATAACATAAAACTGGAGCTTAAAACCACTTCTAAGAGCGTCTCAACTACATAGACAGTGCTATCATCCATTTTTGTATACCTTAAAAAATCGACTACCCATTGAATACCCAAATCCTGGGGGATCATGGTATATAGGTCTTTGATATCAATGGTCAAAAAACACCACTCCCTGGCAAAGGGTACCTTGCTAATATCCTGGAGAAAACTCCATGAGTCCTTGCAGATCTGAGACTCCTGTTCTAACAAAGGTTTTAAAATTGTGTCTACAAATTTTGCACAAGCGTAAGTTATCGAACCTAGGCCATCGACAATAGGCCTAAATGGGGGGGGTCATGGATAGCTTTATGGATTTTTGGAATGCCGAAAAGAACTGGTAACTTATGAGCTAACATTATCAAGTACTGATACACCTCTGTGTCAATAAATCTGTCCAAAAACAGGTCTTCAATAATACATCTTATCTTGGAATAACCCATGTTGACTTTGTTCATTGTCACCGGTGCATAAAATTCACTATTCAACAACTTTAACATTTTCTTGGCATACAAAAATTGATCCATAAGAACCAGGCCACCCCCCCTTATCTGGCTTCATGACTCCTATGTTGCAATTCTGCAACATTGTAATAAATTCCCGCTGGGATCTAGTAGTATTAAAGCCTTGTTTAACAAAATCTAATTTATTTGTCGATAATGCCCGAAGGTCGTACTCACACATTTTTTCAAACAGGCGCAAGGACTCTTGTAAAGGGGGATTGTACGTACTAGGGATTTTAAATTTACACTCCATACTCCCTTTGTCACCCATTAAGCATCTTAAATTCAGTTTTCTTACCAAAAGTTTAAGATCAACTATAATTTTAACTAAGTCAAAATGTGAGTCAGGTACAAATGAAAGACCACGTGAGAAAAATTCCACCAAATCGGGGCTAATGTCAAAAGATGTATAATTATATATCTTGAAATCACCCTTAGAGTCACATGTAATCTGGGGATTGTAAAAATGACTCATCATCTCCTCCTCTGATTCCTCCTGTTCCTGGAATTGCCTTGGTTGTACTTCCCTCTCGTATTTGTCTGTCTGTTCTTGTTGTTCCTGGGAAAACCCTGTTCATTTGTATTATTCTGACCACCAGAGCTTCCTGAGGCTAGGGCATGCTGGTAATTATTAGCCCTGTTGTTGCCACGGTTATTATTGGGACCAGTATTAGAACCATTAAGCAATCTTTCACTGCGACGAAGAGGTTGAACCTCTTCGTCCTGATTACTAGCCACATGATCATGTTGCTCATTTGGTTCATTTGTTAATTCAGTACCAGAATTATCAGCAAGCCTAGACTCATGAGATGCTTTAAAAATTGGTGGAGGACGAGGGTATGCCTTGTTGTTACTGTAATCACGAATATCCCTAGCAATTTTCTTCTTCTTAATGTTAATTTGTTTATAGTGGCTTCAATGCTGGTAAAAGTATGAGAATATTCATACTTATACCTCAAAAAGTCATTATCATTTTTGATGCTCTGTTCGAGGAATTCTAAATCAGTTTGCAAATTTTGCACCTCTGTTTTATACTGGGCAATAAGTAGATTAATAAACTCAAAGCCCTGCCTATCAAAAAGTGCTAACAAATCTTTGTGAAACTGTGACCCTTCAACAAGACCAACAGGGTAGCGCCACTGCCGAAGCCCTTTAGGAATCAACTGCTTTGACAAACATTCTTGTAAATACGAAATTTCAAGTTGCAGTTTCCTGCACTTGAACAGTTTTTGATCAAAAGCACCTAAAAGATTGGCAATGTTACTCACAACCTGATCAGGATTGTCCCGTTGAATTGGGTCGTTTTCGTTATCAGTACCGTTCCCAAAAAAATTATTGTTACTTAAAAACCTACCGATTGTAGGTACCAAATTTTGTTCAAACCCAGGCGCTTGCATTTCTTCGTTAGAACACTGGGTAATAACACCTTGTTCAGCCTGAAAACGGCTCGTTTCAGGACTACACATAGTGGTATTGTTGTTATTGAAGTTAATTCCGACATTAGGGGTGGTCCTTGGCAGAATCAGTTAGAAATAGAAGAATTGTTTTGGCAAATTCGTCCTGCCGCATATATTCATCCCAGTTTGAATGACCACGTGTCTATAAGTTGCATTCTAAAAAGTCTTGCCTTAAAAAGGTGACATTATTTTATTAGTTTTTATTAATTTTTAAATATGTCTTAAAATGGATTTTTAAATGAAGGTTTTATATGGGGTATATACATATTTATGTATAATGTATATCTCTGCTCGTGTTTTAAATATTTGCACACACATAGAATATATACATATAATTATTATATTCATTTTAGTTATGTGTATATGTTTATATTTGATTACAAATTAAACACGGATTTTTTCTGTTTGTATAACTACTCAAATTATATACTGTTTGAAGGGCATTGTAAGTCTTAGCATTGCGATTTTAGCAGTCTGTCATTATGACATTGTAGTTGTTTCTGGTTTTGCGTTTTTTGTATTTGATCTTGTTTAGCATAATTAATTAATTCGTTAATTGATATGAGGTATATATAAAACAATTTTAGTTAGGCATTGCATTGTTTTTGCATCTGAGGAAGGAGGGACATCTGTCAGTGTCCGCGGATACTGAAACGTATGCAAAGCATGCAAGACAGTCCCTGCGAACACAAAATTAAGAAGCAAACACAAATGCACAGTAGGGAATAACGAGTCTCCATCCCTCAAACAAATGACATTGAAAACCGTGTGCCCGTATTCCAATGCAGTGTAGATAGTTATACCAAGTGGAAGTGAAATGCATCATGTTAGTGCGCTGCCAATTGCTATGTCCAGGCCAATAGTCAGGGTCACCAGCTGTCCCACATTGTGAGGGAGAGTACACAGCTGGGCAGATGTGTCCATAACAAAACCATGATAAATGTAAATATCTAGTGACTGTATGACAGAATTATATCCCAAAACGCATGTAATAGTCACATACAATAGGTATGTCCATATGTAACATACCACATGTGACAAGAAATAGAATAAGTAAGAAAACGAAACAGAAGGAGCATATAAACTGCTACAACAATAAGCTAACATGTAGGCAGAAAGGAAAAGTATTATCCATAGTGTTGACCATGGGTATGTGTTGTCCAGTACAATCGCATATGTGTCTGGTATATATCCCATCCTGGACATATGAAAAGATGGCACTCTACCAATGATCATAGCAGTCGGCCAAAATCCGCACATATTCAGTCCAAGTCATACTTGTCAGGATGTGTCACAGTTGAACGGGTATTACCCAGGTGTACCAACCATGTCATGAAAGTTAAGTATGGGAGTGTACCTATGTGTGCGATGTATAGCATGCAGAAGGTGAAACGTGCCAGGGTAGCCCACACAACCATATAGGTACCTGACATATGTAGTGTATGCAATGTGTTACCTTGACCGTGTCATGGGCCATCAACCAAAGCAGTGATGGATGGAGTGTCAGGAATATGAGTGTAGGGGGATGGGTAATGGTATAATCCTCAAAGGTGAGATTGTGTTGTATGCAGAATAGGTGAACTGGAGGTGTACGAGAGAGCAGCCGGTGAATCAGAAAGAAACACAATGAACAAGTATACACATCTGCAATACAACCTGACAGGCCATACTGTAGAACACAATCACACAACCATATGAATATTAAAATGTGCGATACAAATGTACAGAAACATCACCGGCACATACCCACAGAATGGTCCTGATGGAACCGGCCCATTCAAATGCAACACACCTGGATGCATAATTGAATACCCATCATCCCCTCCACAGCACACAACCCGTCCCCATACCTGAACGTCCACCAAATCCAGCCATACTCGGCCTACTAGCTTGGCGCAGCCACATCTACACATAGTGACCACTACTCATATGTAGTAGGCAGTGTCACCCTAGGCAGTGTCAGGATTGCAAACTATGTATCCCTTGCATGTAAAACCCCCAACACATTTTGGTAAAGCCAAAAGAATGGTTGGTATTGGTCTTGTTAAATTTTTGGATATCCCTCATGGGATAAGTAACGTGTGTAAACATCAGAATGTGTATCAAGACATGATGTACAGTCCTGTAGACATCTGGACACAAGTTGAATCTGCAGTAGTGGTGCACGAGACAGTCCAGCCCTAGACAGTCATGCAGAACCTACTACCCAGGATCAAACACCTGCCTGTGACGCACGTGTCTCCACATGAATAATCGAGAGAATATATTGTACACATTCACATAGTGGCACTTGGAAATAGGGTTATGATGGCACTGACATAAACAGGGTACCCCCTGATCCACTGTGTGAGGCACAGTCACTGTTTGGGTAGGTGTGTCCTGACCAACAATGATACAATGCCAAATGTCCTGTAAAGCAGTCATGTCAGGATAGAAAATACATAATTCGTACAAGAAACAGACTAACAACTAAAGTGCTAAAGGTATAGGCTCTCAACTAGGAAAATAATGAATGTTCTAAACCCGCACTGACCGTGGGTATGTGTTGGCCTGAACAATCTGGTATCCCCAAAATATATCCCATCCTGTACATATGACAATGTGGCAACCCTACCAATGGTTAGAGCATTCCCACAATAACTGGCCAGCCTCTTAATCACTCACAAAGCCAGTGACCTTTGGAGGAAAGGTGTTGAATGAGAATGACTAATGACAACAATTAAGAGTAATAGATGCATTTAACTGCATAAAATACGTAGTAATACGAATCTGTCAACACGTTCCAAGTTAATAATACTAATATTGTAGAAGTGTCCGTGATTGTCCCTGATTTGTCATAGCCTTGTCCCCGTCACTGTAGAAATTAGTCCCCGAGTATCACAGAGGTCCGTACACATATGTACACCAACCGTCACATTTGTTGACTGGACTATTGCATACCTGTAGTGACTTTATAACTGATGTCCAGAATAATATTTATCATATATATGAATGAATAAAATAGCCAAATGTGAAGGGAAACACCAGTGGAACCCGCCCCCCATACTATGTAGTGGAATCACTCCCCACCCTATATTATGTAGTGCCGACCTAATAATGTGGTCAGAGGTGCCCAAACACCTGCGTCTGTAAACACAGGTAGAATGTTAAAATCGGGACTAACTCTGTCCATGAGCTACGTCTGACATTTGAACAGGTACAGGGAAGTTCTAGTCACCAGTCGGACAACCCTAAACCAGGACCAGCACATTGACACCCTAACAATCAAACACACGTATGTGCCAGGACTATAAGTGTAGGAGTTTGGAATATCCTTGGAGTGAGTAGACATGCAGCATGGGTCCAAAGCAGTAGGAAATAGGGAATGTTGGAAGTGTAGTACTGCGGTTTTCCCAGCAGAAGAATGGATGCCTGCTGTGTAAGTGAAGTGGTGAGGCGTATGTTATAGTAGCTATGAACCATGGGCATACCTATAAATGAGGCAGAACAACAATAGTGTAGTGGTTAGAACATCCAGCTAATGTAAAGGCATTCCCAGTTCAAGTACGACTATAGCACATATTAATTTATTGTGTAATGAATGCCTCTGTGCTGTAAAGCCAACATTTAAACATGTAAAGGTGAACGCGTGTCTCACATGGGGCCATAAACCAGATTCCATCAATCAAAGTGGTGCTGTCATAAGGAATAAGGCACATGTAATCACAAAGAAGTGGTAGTAAACATATGTAACTCACAATAAGTAGATGCAAGTGTGCCTGCGCGGGTGTAAGCAGCTTGTAGCATAGCAAATGTATGTTGTCTTGTACAGCTGTAACTTTTATATGGATATATATATATATATATATATATATATATATATATATATATATATATATGTATATATAGACATATATATATATATGTATATATATATATATATATATATATATATATATATATATATATATATATATATATATATATATATGTCTATATAAGAATGAACGCCGAAAGATGAAAGCAAACATAAGGGTTGTGAAGGGAATCTAGAGCAAGTAAGGTATTATAAAGTGCTCACAGCGTATGTCAGATAAAGCTGCACAAGAGTGAGTAGTGCACCACTATGCACACCATAGGCAGGGTTATACCAGTGGCCATAACATCATTGTCGTGCTACGTCAACATTATACACAGATGGAATGTAGATCATGTTGTGACCACCTACACTTGTAACCCGCAAATCGTTCGTAATCCATAACACCAGAAAAGGCACGCATGTGCAAATATGAATGGAGGGAGACCCTGTGAATACACGAGGTGGTACAAAATGTGTGTAGGGCCCCAACGCTCTGGAGAGGGCAATGTGTAAAGGTGTGTCATGGCTGTGATATCAGGTGGATAATGGCTGTTCTGTGTGGAAACTCAACACGGGTGTGCTGGAGAAACTATGGATATGCAATTATGAACACAGGAGTGCTAGGGTATGTTGCACCAGTTGCAGTGGAGTGGCCTGTGGAGGTCAGCTAGTACGTAGGTGCAATTCCCAGATAGAGCGTCATCTGCGTGGAGACATGCATGAATGGGCGTACCATCGTCGGAAGTTGTGCGTCAGGGCTGGCAGCCCGGAACATAAAACCTATCTGCCAACCATGAGCGGAATGGATTTCTGCTGTGACAACCCCAAACCAGGAAAAGCAGAAAGACACAACTACATGCAGACATCAATATGTTGACGTACAATCTTTGTAACACAAGCACTCATTCTATTAACATTAATAATATGAATGTGCACAGAAACAAACACAGTAGCAGGAATAATAGGCTGAGCATACGAGTAATAGGTCGAATGACACTGTATCACATCACACTTATCAGCGGTACCCCAGACATGAAAAACGTGCAACATCTGTCCGCTGTATAATGTGCAGTATACTGATCACAAGTTCACTGGAGTGAAGTGTCGATGTCATAATGACTAAGGCAATAGTATGCTGTTGAAGCAGAGATAAAACCCAATACGCATGTGTAAGTGTCTATGTCTGGGAAATGTATTGGTTAACTGACACACAGATGTGTATATAGATAAAAATATATATAGTTATATATACATGTATATATATATATATATATATATATATATATATATATATATATATATATATATATATATATATATATATATATATATATATATATATATATATATATATATATATATATATATATATATAAATATATATATATAAATATATATATATATATATAAATATATATATATATATATACACACACACACAAAGATAAATACATATATATATATATATATATATATATAGATAGATAGATAGATAGATAGATATACACATACAACAGGTATTGATATATACACATACACATAAAACAAATATATATGTCATTGTAGATATACACATGTACATAACTAGGTTACTTTACAGCAATTAGGGGTAACATATGTTCAGACCGGGCATATGTTACTGGGAGGTCCAATAAATAAACGTTTTACCTCCCACACCACCCAGCTAGGCCAGTCAGACATACAGACACGCAATAAAGGTAAACACACCGCTGCATTCCAAACCATCAGCAGAAAAGTACCAGTGGGAGAAATCTGCAAGGTCTACACTTTAAACATGGATAATGGGGTCCCTTGCGGGACACCAAAAATTCACTATACAGGCAACCTTTAGTGATTGACGCAAGCAGGATGTAGCTGTACACAGAACAGTAGGTTGTGCAAGCGTAATAACACATGGGTTGACAAAACGTACGATATGTGTCCCAAGATGGGGAGACTGGGCAATGTGTAGGGGTGTGCTCATACCCCAGCTGCACTCACAGTAAGTAGTTCTCATGAGTGCTGTAGAGGGGTGACAGGTAGGTGAACCATGGGTATGCAATAATGGGCTTAAGTGTGCCGGTGCTGGTTGGCAGAGGTGTAGTAGGCCTGCCCAGTGGAAGTCATTAATATTACTATGTGGGCATAGTAGATGCCTATACCCCCCATACCTGAAGAGCACATCTACCGGATAGTCTGTAAACCATCGGGAGAATACATAGGGACCATATCAGTGCCGTGTACCCAATTAGCATGGACGTCCATAGTTATGAATCAGAATGTAACAAAGTCCAACTAAACACTTCCAGAACTAGTGATATTAGGTGGACAGGTGGTGGAATACAGGTAATGACAGATGACAACATGTATGAGTCATAAACAGCATGTACCTCGACAAACGTGAATGAATACATATGCTCTGTGACTGTCAATGTGTCTGGTTAATAGAACCAATCATCTAAATGTGTCCCCCAGGGTGTTATGCAGTGTTCCTGATACAGTGATCATTCTCCCCCATTGGTATGTGAGGTCTGCTAGTGACGGAAAGTGCATAATTTGCTGACCACCTTGGGTAGATGATAGCATAATAGATGAGGTTTACCACCCATATGCCTTTGAGGGACACACCCATCTGGGCAGTTGTGTCCTGCAAAATGAATGTTGTGGCACATGGCTTGTGAGTTTGGGAAAGGAGGCCATATATTGTGTGTAGTGATGTCAGAAATTAATATGTTGCATCAGAAACAGCTACATGTAATAGGAAACAGTATTAGCAATTATAATGCTACAAGAATAACCTTAACGTATGCAAACCATTGAGGTAGTCAGTTTACTACTGGCTGTGGGTATGTGTTGCCTTGGCACATGTGATAGCTATACACATAGGACCTATAGGGCCACCACCATTCTGAATGGCCAAAGTGGGACCTGCTCTGCAGAAATGTAAGATGTACCAGGGCAGAACATACCTACAGCCATGCATAGTACAGACACATAAATATCAGCACAAATCAAAGCGTAGTCTAGCAGCAATCAAGTTGCTTATGCTACTTCATATAACATATCGACGTGTCAGGTATACAAGACCTGTAACAAGCAACTATTACAAACATGTAGAATATGAGAATGTCCCCTAATCAGGACAGTTGCAATGGCTAGAGTATTGTCACATGACATATGCCTAATGAGGGACTGTCCCATGCAAAGTGAGAAAGGTGTTACTCCTACAGTCTCCCGTCGTGAAATTTGAAAGGTGGAAAACGTACATTAGGTATGCGGTAGCATGACCCAGCGGACAGCTGTGTTAACAAAATAACATTCACATGTCAGCATTGCAGAGTATCGGTTTCCATGTATCAGGCAGATGGGAGCAGATCATATGAGGAACATGCATATAATATGATTATGTCACTGGACAGGCCGCAGAGTACAGTCGAACGCCTGCCGTCGCCAAATGGTTAGACATACCCGATACTGTAATCATGTAGTCTGATGTAATACGCATCACAAGTGATCGCACACACCCAGCGAGAGTTACAAATGTAAGCACAAATGTCGGCGAGCGAGCGGTTGTAAGCGTGTTTGTCTACCAGTATGCCAGTAGTGCACTGTCAAAGAAATGTGGAGTCTGAACGGGTATAAGGTGCTGTAACCAGAGGTCAGCAGTGCTTAACACTGTGCAAACCCACACACAACTGCTCACACCTGCTGGAATGTGCCTTACCCACTCCATATCCAAAAGCGTCGTTCTGTCCGCAAACAAAGAACCATCCTATTCATGTGTTGGTAGCAGTACCCTGCGCACATAGCTCATGTGAATTAACAATACACCATGGCATATATACAGACAATAGACCACACACACACCATACAGCACAGTCATCCAACAGTATAGCAATGTACTGGCAGATATGTCCAGACCACTGGTGTTTGCAGGCCTGGCCTTCCTGTTCATCAGTGTGTGAGCATGCCCAGTATGACTGTTATGCATGTTGTTGACCGACATTACCGGCATGCCAAGTATGGTCAACTGCATTGCATGTGTCACATGTCCAGATAGTCAGTACTGTGTTGCCGACCCCACCGTTCTACACAGGCAGGTGTCATGCTGTGTCTGCAGGGTAGCTAATGGTCATGTGGCATTGACAGTTGCTACATTTCTGCATAGCGTGGGAGGACATCCAACCACATCCACAGTCCTACACAGCACTGGGGGTGGCGCACATGACTCTCACATGTGTACGTTGGACAGGGGGCGCAGCTGACAGTTGTACACATCTGCCACTACTGTGCTGGTATGCCAGGTACTCCATGTCAGAGTGTTGACCTACTGAAATTGCTGTTTGGAGGGATACCAGTGTACGTCAGATCTCAGCTTTAAATACCAGCATAGTGGTGTTGGACGTCCTAGCTTTCACAACCTACATCAAACTGCCTGGCCTGCTGTAGTCTGTGTGTGTCTCTGGGGGTTGGGGTCATTCACTGGGCATATCCATAGGCCATTGTATATCATTTGTCTGTATTGGTCCACACCTGTCCAGCTGCATGGAACATGTGTGAGCTGTATGGACACACATGATGTTCAGCCCATAATCTGCAGTGGGTTAGGACACCCTGTGTACTACTGGCTACCATTGTGACCCCCCGTATGTGCTACAGATGTCATGGTGCCACTATGGACGTGTACTGTCTGCTGCCCTAACATTCAGCCACCAAAGTCTCTTGTATGCTCACATACATACCATAGCAACGGATAAAGACACATTCTAATACAACTGCCAATTGTTAGGTTGATAGACGTACCCTGGGGGTGTTCTGGACCTGAGGACAGTGCTGGAGGACTGCCTATGTCAGATGCACACAGTGCACCTCTTATACTTGGCCGAGCACAGGTAGTGTAATGTTTGGCATCCATTGTACTGTGTGCGGGTCAGAGAGGGTAAAATCCCTGGATACCTACTGTGTCAGTGCATGTGCCTTGTGTTGCCTCTTTGTCAAGGACAGGTCATACTGTGCATGGCCCTGTCACCTACTGGGCCCTGCTCAGGTAGTTCCTTCACCAAGTCACACTGTACTTGTACAGGCCTTAGCAGTGGTGTTGGGCCATGTGGCCCTGCCCCATGCTGTTCCTGCTGCAACTGTTACTGATCAGATTGTGTAGCATAGCAAATACCATAACAATTTGTGTGCATGTAGCTAGTGAATACTGCTGGGCACCACCAGAAGTGTCCAGATACCAGAACCGTGACCTGAGCATCCCAAACACATGCTCAATTATATGTCTTGCCTGTGCATCTGCCTCATTATGGTGTGAGTGTTCAGGTGTGTGTGCATTGCTGATGGGTGTCATCAGCCACGACACCAGTGGTTACCCAGCATCCCCCACTAGGAGACTGTAGGGGATGTCCATATTGGCAAAGGTGTGGTACAGCTGTGTCAGACTCCATATATCGGAATCATCATAGCTTCCAGGTCAGACAGCACACACATTCAATCTAATGCCCTGGCCATCGCATATAGCCTAGCTGTGGGAGGGTATGCCCCTGCAGTGAATGTAGGCCCTACTCCACTCACCGGGTGCTGCTTTGATGTGTACGTGTGTGCAGGCTATAGCATCCAGTACCCCAGGGTAGTCAGCCATGTGGTTGAAGAGATGCATATTGCTGGTCTACTAATCACGTGTGTTGACGACATGTACGTGCTCACTAGCATGTGTTGACAGGGCATCTGTGAACTGGTGCAATGCTCTGGATGCAGATGCCTGTGAGATCCCCATGATATCCCCAGTTGTGCTGTGGGAGGTACCTGTGGCTTGTATACCTAGGCCAACACATACCGTGGTATCCACTGTGATGGGTTTCCCTCGGCCTGTTTGATGTGTCAGGTGTGGCAGGGATAGGTCAACAAGCCGCTGTAGGAGGTCTCTGTCCTCCCCATAGTGCTCCACCATCCCCAGCTCATGTAGCCCCTGATAAGTCACCCTGGGTCTATAAAGTCTTATGTCACCCCAGTAAGGGTTGTTCAGCAGCATACGCATCCTCACTGCCCTCAGCCTCCTGCACATGTTGATCTATGTTGCCTGCTGCAGCCCTTCTCATTTGGTTGAACTGTGTTATGAAATGTCCCCGCGGGTATACCCCGGTGGTGTAGAGTGCGAAAGAAACCTGTGTGTATGCTGCTTGCTAACATTACCATACTGTTCAGGTGTGGGCTGGCCATTTAATCTGCTGATTGTGCTGATGATCAGCACAATCTGCTGATTGTGCTGATCATCACCTGTTTGTGCAGCCTGTTCACCCTGACTTCTCCACTATTGGTTTTGTCACTCCCAATGTCACCAGGCAGGTATAGACACACCCCTAGCTTAGGCGTGCTAAGGCAGGAGCACTCTTGAGGCACAGGTGTGCAATGTACGTACAGTATGCCTGACCCCCCCTTCCATGCTGTCAACTATATTTGAGCCCTGCACCCGGCTATCTACACACATACACTCCAGGGATCAGTATCACACCCTGGGGATAAATGGGATACATATTGTCAACCTCATCTGCATAGTATAGTCTTCTAATGAATAGTTATATGGCCCATACCGAACCTCCAAATTAATAACCACTGCTTAGTGTCACTCAGATCCATACACAACTGGTAACAGGTGCCTTACTATCACCGTATTCAATGTCCCATGGTCTTCTGAGCAACAAAATAACCGGTGTCTACACGACTACAACCCGGGACCCTGCACACAACAGACGATGTGCATTACCACTACGCCATGGCAGATATACATACATCCGAGGTTATCAAGTACAGATCATCCGGCACAAACATTCAATAGTGCTGATGTCCCCAGACATATTTGTATATATGTATGTCTATCTATCTATATCTACATATATCATATATATTATATGTATACATATATATATATATATATATATATATATATATATATATATATATATACATACATACATACACACATATACATATACACACATATGTAGATATTGCATTTATATCACAACAGTGGACCACATGACAGCAAAGCATTAGACAGGAATGAAAAGGAAACTACATGTGCCACCTGCATCATGTAGTCTTGTTACTATCAAGGCATGTGTGTTGTGTTGCGTCACACGGGTCAGACTGTATTAAGGGTATGAGTAGGGTTGCTGACATTTACTCACCAGACCTATTGGCGAATGTATGTGTTGACAACCCAGTGTCTTGGCAGAATATGCGGGCTGTGGACACTATATAGGTCAGCAACAAAACACACTGAACACATCCTGCAGCTAGCCACCCACAGATACCAACACATAGGGTATAACTGCCAAACACACACACCTGCTATGCCTTGGAATCAAGCACCTACCAGTCTATTCTACCACACTACAGCATTACGCAGTAACAGAATGCGCTACTGAGTTTCAGCATCACAGCACTCCCAGAGGCATACTTCTGGGTGGGTGACATCATCAGCAAAGGCAAAGATGCCGATAGGGAGTATACGGAGAGTGAGCTGTCTAAAAACATTATTCTGTCCCCAGGCAGCTGGAAACACACAGACACACACACACACGCACACACTTGGCAAGGCTGAGATTCTTACATACACCTAACTACCTTATCACACTACAGCATTATGCAGTTACAGAACGCGCTACCGAGATTACTGGAATACAGCACTCCCAGAGGCATACTTCTAGGTGGATGACATCATCAGCAAAGGCAAAGATGCCATTAGGGAATGTATGGAGAGTGAGCAGTCTAAAAGCATTACTCTGTCCCCAGGCAGCTGGAACCACACAGACACACGCTTGGTAGAGCTGGGAGTCAAACATACACCAAACTACCTTATCACACTACAGCATTACGCAGTTACAGAACACGCTACCAAGATTACTGGAACACAGTAGTCCCAGAGGCATACTTCTAGGTGGATGACATCATCAGCAAAGGCAAAGATGCCGATAGGGAGTATACGGAGAGTGAGCTGTCTAAAAACATTATTCTGTCCCCAGGCAGCTGGAAACACACACACACAAACGTGCAGCAGGGCTGGGATTAGAACATAGAACTTACTACCTGATTACCTTATCACACTACAGCATTACACAGTTACAGAACGCGCTACCAAATTCACTGGAGCATTGCACTCCCAGAGGCATACTTCTAGGTAGGTGACATCATCAGCAAAGGCAAAGACACCGATAGGGAATGTATGGAGAGTGAGCAGTCTAAAAGCATTACTCTGTCCCCAGGCAGCTGGAATCACATACACTTGGCAGGGCTGGGATTTGAACATAGACCTAACTACCTTATCACACTGCAGCATTATCACACTACAGCATTACACAGTTACAGAATGCACTACCGAGATTACTGGAACACAGCACTCCCAGAGGCATACGTCTAGGTGGATGACATTATCAGCAAAGACGCTGATAGGGAATGTATGGAGAGTGAGCAGTCTAAAAGCATTACTCTGTCCCCAGGCAGCTGGAAATACACACACACACTTGGTAGGGTTGGGAGTCGAACATACACCTAACAATCTTATCACACTACAGCATTATGCAGTTACAGAATGCGCTACCGAGATTACTGGAACACAGCACTCCCAGAGGCATACTTCTAGGTGGATGACATCATCAGCAAAGGCAAAGACGCCGTTAGGGAATGTATGGAGAGTGAGCCGTCTAAAAGCATTATACTGTCCCCAGACAGCTGGAAACACACACACGCACACACTTGACAGGGCTGGGAGTCGAACATACACCTAACTACCTTATCACACTACAGCATTACGTAGTTACCGAATGCGCTACCAAGATTACTGGAGCATAGCACTTCCAGAGGTATACTTCTAGGTGGATAACATCATCAACAAAGGCAAAGACACCATTAGGGAATATATGGAGAGTGAACAGTCTAAAAGCATTACTGGCAACTGAAAACACATAGACACACACACACTTGGCAGGGCTGGGAGTCGAACAAACATCTAATTACCTTACCACACTACAGCATTACGCAGTTACAGAACGCGCTACCTAGATTACTGGAACACAGCATTCCCAGAGGCATACTTCTAGGTGGATGACATCATCAGCAAAGGCAAAGATGCTGTTAGGGAATGTATGGAGAGTGAGCAGTCTAAAAGCATTACTCTGTCCCCAGGCAGCTGGAAACACACAGACACACACACGCACACACTTGGCAAGGCTGAGATTCTTACATACACCTAACTACCTTATCACACTACAGCATTATGCAGTTACAGAACGCGCTACCGAGATTACTGGAATACAGCACTCCCAGAGGCATACTTCTAGGTGGATGACATCATCAGCAAAGGCAAAGACGACATTAGGGAATGTATGGAGAGTGAGCAGTCTAAAAGCATTACTCTGTTCCCAGGCAGCTGGAACCACACAGACACACACTTGGCAGGGCTGGGAGTCGAACATACACCTAACTACCTTATCACACTACAGCATTACGCAGTTACAGAACATGCTACCAAGATTACTGGAACACAGTAGTCCCAGAGGCATACTTTTAGGTGGATGACATCAGCAGCAAAGGCAAAGACCCCGATAGGGAATGTATGGAGAGTGAGCAGTCTAAAAGCATATTACTGTCCCAAGGTAGACGGAGACAAACACACGACAGTAGTGTGAGCAGGACAACTGCCTATCTACGGAGCACTATTACAACACTACATAGATACGAGATGCGCCACAGACAGTACACCTTTCAAGACAGTCAACCAGTGTGTTCAATGTAGGAATCCATCCTGACGTGGGGTATGGACATCTGTTGCCTGGATGACCACTATCGCTATACAAGATTTCAATGGTTATGCCCATTCACAGAGGGACATAACCGAAACAAGGTGTCACTGGGCATGCTCACACACTTAGTAGCACACGTCCGTTTGGAATGTACTGTGTGTCCATCTACACAACGGCATACTGGGCATGCTCACACACTTAGTAGTAGCGAAGGGCTGTCTTGTATGCACACGGATTCTAAACACGGAAGGGCACAGTGTGTCGATAGTGAACATTGTTAGCACGAACGCTGCACTACATATATCTGACACCGGTTGTCAGTGCTAGATGTGTAGCGTTCATAATCACAGCTGACAATCCAGATCCAAAAATGAGGAATACAGACATGTGGGCCATAAGACCATGATGGACCGCTCCAGGTGTTAGTGTCCCAACGTACTTGAAGGCCACTCACATTTACTGACCAGTACACACTCAAGAGCCATCACAGATGTCTCAGGTGCAGATCACAGTGGTAAATGCCGCATTCTACTATGTAGCCCTCAGACATCACCATGTCCTTGGACCAGCAACACACATCCATACATTACTACAACACCATGTTACTCATGACCAGTGGACTGTACATAGGTCTACAACAACTGTGCAGACTACACATGTACTTACAGGGTTCCATCATGTGTTATGCAATGCAATGATACCACTGTTCATAACCAGGTTGGCTCTACACATAACAGGGGCCCTGGCTCTTATACAGCTGTAACAGATGACTGTTGCTATACACCAAAAAACACTCATGTTTGGATATGACATACATGTAATTGATGTGGATATGTTCATGGCCCACACACGCACACACACACACACACACACACACACACACACACACACACACACACACACACACACACACACACACACACACACACACAACACATATGTACATAGCATAGCTTTTGCTGTCCTCCATGCAGACATGTGGCTACAGCAATCACATGCATGCACATGGAAGGTAGGTCCATGGCTGCTGAATGCTAACAGTACATAAGGTAGCAATGTTGACTGAGGTAACATTCCCTCTGTACTAGTTACCCATGACAACTATCATATCATACAACAGTCCATGTGTCATGTATGTCATCACACATCCACCAATTGCAATGCATACAAACATGGCTGCATGACAGGAATGTAGGACCAACACACATGTACATGTAGTGGTGTGCATTCAGCTACCATGCATGTGCAGTAGCTGATGTATGCAGTTCATCTGTGTCTAACTACAACATGCAGTTGCAATGCAGCCCCATCATTGACACCTGTCTAAGGTGAAATACTGACAGTACGGTAGGATGTACATCAGGTATAGATGTATGTGTGTACATAAAGTGGTGGTCCACCTTTGCAGATGGATGTTTGCTGAAGACAGCTCACAGGTGTGTCGCAAGCCATCTTAACTTGACATGTGCAAACAGTACGCTATGTTACTGTTACTTGAAGGTGAAGACATACAACCTACACAGCGGTCAGGGTGTTACTGACTGTAAATCACTTGACACCTGTAACACATATGTCCTCCCATGTGCATATAGCAGCACAATTGCCGAAGGTAGCGTTGGTACACATAATGTGGCCAATACTGCTGCATGTCTGTCAGACGTATCATCATATAGCAGGCGTATGATTCACAGTACTGCCATGTGTGTTTGCTTGTGTGACCATATATGCCATGTATGGTGGGGAACACATCCCAATTGTTACACACCCCTGCACACTGTTGTAGAGATCTGTACATACTGCAGTGTAGAAAGCAAGACATAGGCAGGGGTGGTGTGTGTATCACACACATGTCAGCTATCTGTATGTGAATGACATTTGTGGACTCCACAGTGTGTGTGTGTGTGTGTGTGTGTGTGTGTGTGTGTGTGTGTGTGTGTGTGTGTGTGTGTGTGTGTGTGTATGTATGTATGGATGGCTGTCTGCTGCATGGAGTTAGGGTGTATGCTACCATACAGAACAGACAGGATCCCTAACCCCTCATGGTGATGCAATCTACTACCCTGTTGATGCCGTCGGTCTCAGCCTTACTGGCTACCTGTACATGTTCATTCTCTGTGTCGCGTCATGTGGGTGCACAGTACTGTGAAGGTGATTACCACATAGACAGGGGTCCTCACCTCAACACTATCAAGTGTGCGTTATAGTGTCATTGACCCTGTGAGTTTGGGCATGTTACTGTGTGTTTCTATGTATGTCTGTGCGTGTTGTCATCCTGTAATGTGACAGTGTATCACTGCTACACAGTGAGGCCTCATGCTATCAACTGGCCTCTACCCTTGTCATCAGCCAGACCACTGTGTAAACCCCCCGCACCATGTCACTGTACCTGTGATGTGACCCAGTATGGATGTCATGTCTCTAGCCACTGTAGCCTATTAAACAGCTCACATGCTTCTGGATCAGTAGATGTGTGGAGATCTGTGGAATGGTAGCCTTTCTAATAGTGAGGTTGAGGCTACATATAGCATGCTGGTATTGCCATACATGCCTGTGAGTACTCCACATTTACACATGGGAAACTACAAACACTGCTACTTATTTGGCACATGCAATTAGACCTTAAGGAGGGAAGCATGGCATCATTACCAACATGCTGTTACTGTTGTTACCAAGACACATACTGTGGACATACAACAATGCACTGTAACTGCAAACACTGTAACATAATGGACATGCAATTAGACCTTAAGGAGGAAAGCAGGGCATAATTACCAACATGCTGTCACTGTTGTTACCAAGACACATACTGTGAACATATAACAATGCATTCTAAACCTGTACTACATGGTATGTTTGGTGCGTGTCTACAGTACACAACAAATGTAATATACACTTATCTCACTATTCTGTTCACCCAGTGCATCAGACCATATGAGTATGTCCCTGCACCAATGGTGTGGATGACAGGGATGTGGCACAGGCATCATCATATGCACAAGGTGATAATGTTTGCCAGGGACATAGGCTGCACCAGTGGATGACATCAAGTGTGTGGGTTAGGGCCGGTGATCTGATTGGACATGTGTGGTTGTTATGCATGTGGGTGTTGCGGTGCCCTACAGATGTTTCTGCTCTGTGCGTGTATGTGTGCAACAGTTCTGCCATGTGTCCGGCCTGCACAGGGGTATTATTGACAGCTCCAGATTGTACAGACCAGGATATACAGCTCACTGTGTCCGGCCATGGCCACGTGACCTGTGCCTGCCAGGGGTTGCACGAGCACTACCAGGCAGAGGTACAGATTGGCTACTGTCCAATGACACATGTCCACTGGAACCATTTCCCCACTGGGAACGTCCAGGGCCACGTCCACGTGGCCTGCTGTGTCCTGGTGTGGACAGCGCAGCACCAGCTGCACTGCTACTGCTACCGGCACTGTGGGAGTGGGCATGTGAGGTAGCTTGTTCACGTTGACCTGCATCAGGTGGTGTAGCTGGCCTACATCCACGTGGCCTATGCCTCACTCCTACCAGATATTCCAGCACAGACAGCTCAAGCTCACGGATTGCCATGCCACGGTCAAGGATTCCAACCATGTCACCCAATCGCCTGACCAGAACTTCAGCAATCTGCTGTTGAGCATTTGCCAATGCCTGGATGTTGTCATTTAAAGAACGGATAGCAGCCCTCTAAAGCCTCTGCCCTTCTCTGTTCTGCCATTCAATGCTTGCCTGTGCTGCCATTACAGTCTGAAACATGCATCTGGTGACACCAGCTGCTGTGCTTTGTCCTGCAGGTGCATGTCTGCCAGAGGTCCTCCTACGAGCAGCACTGGCCACATGCCTGTGTGGCACATCTGCAGTCATTACACTGACACCATGGTGTGAAGACACACCTTCTGTAGCCACCACACATTCCTGTTCCAAGCTAACACACCCTGACTGTCCTTCCTATATGGTCACTGGTGATGGGTATGTGTTGGCATGAGAACTGTGTGCGGGGAAGAGAGGGATATAGCTGGGATGGCAACCATTGGCACAGATTCAGCCCCTGACAACCCTGCCTGTACCTCATGCATATGCTCATCACTGCTAGAGTCTGTGGGGACACTAACATCAGATGGACCGCAGGAGGGTAACACACCTACATCACCTGTGAATGCAAAGAAAGACTCTACATTACAATAGAGACACAGACAAACAGATAGAGGCACAGACACACAGACAGAGACATAGACAGACAGACACACAGACAGACACACGCACACACAGACACAGAGACAGACCATGCATGTGATTTGACAGAAGGCATGCAGCATGCATGTGATACAGCAGACGGCATGCAGCTCAGACATTAATGGTGGTAGTTAGCATACATCCCTGGGTTGCACACAACAGCAAGCAGGTGTCATATCAAAAGCCATGCAGTTCACACAATCATGGTAGTAAGCATGCATCCCTGTAATACATCATGTGGACCAGCACAGGTTAACAGTACACATGGCTGATGTGACCTTGACATTAACATGTAGTATGACATGTAATCTGCTGACGTGTGCATTGACATGCATACATGTCTGACACAATGGTGTCCTGACACATGTACAGCGGTCTAATGGGTATCACATTGCAGTGTTGTCTGTATGCCCTACAGATAGAATGCACTTTTAGCAAATGTGCATGAACATTGAAGGGTAGTATGAGGCGTCTACATCGCTATACAGTGTGTAGTACAGACACTGTGCCATTGCATGGCATCATGAGGCATCTATAATGCTATACAGTGTGGAATACACACACAGTGCATAGCTATGACTGCGTGCATTGTGACCTACGTTGCTGAGGTGTATACACACTAAACCATGCTGTCATGTGACAGGTCACCGGAAGACCTACGGATGACACCCCTGCACAACTACTAAAATGTCTTAGCTGCTTGGCAATCGTGTGCACACATAGCAGACTTGTCAATACACCATGTCCCACATGACATTTATGTACCACACACACACGAGGTACATGGCTGACAGTGATGTCCAACAGCAGCAAGGGAAATGTACAGTATCTGTGGCCTGATGTGGTGTCTATGTCTGTGGAAGCTGTACAGGTGACTACTGTCATGCTGTGACACAGTCAGATTGTGCACATATGTCACACACCTCACCCACAAAGCCCATTCTGTATGTTGTCCACAACACTGAGAAAGCTATTGCCCCAGGTCATGGCCATTCACATCCTAACATACGCAGATGCCTCCCATTTGTCTGTGTGGTATGGGCTACAATGAGGGGGGAGTACAAAACATTAACCCTGTTTTACTGTAGCTACCACTGGTGTGATACGCACATGTCACTCAGACACCGTTTGTAGTGTTGCTTCTATCAACAGGCCACTGGCAGAACACTCCTGTGACATACAAAGGTACATCTAGTATACTCAGTGTAGCTGGAACACAGTATGGGTGATGATGTCCTATGACCTGTCACAGGTATGCTATGCAGTGTGAAATCATCCGTACTGTCATCTACATCTGTACTGCTAACATCTACATTGATAAAGGTTCATGGACTTGCAGACCATACTCAGCAGGGTAATAGTGCAGTGCCTTCCATTATGACTGGCGTCTCCACTTGTGGGTTGCAGTGGGTTTATATTATCCAACAACCTATTTGTATTGCATATTCATGCTCAGCACTTGTTCAGAACATGTAAGCACTTCATGTGCTACTAATTACTATAGCACCCATTCCAACTCATTTCCTACAAGTACACGGTTTGTCCTTACATTTCCAGCTTGCTTACAGTACAACAGCTTTTGTACAAATGTACCTCACATATTTTGTGAGACATGGTTGAATATACAGGCATGTCCAAGTGTCAATTACCAGTGTTATTGCCTGTCTATATTATGAATATGGCAAACATGAGACAATAGAGCAATTGTCTCATGTACACAGTCAATGCTCACCTCCCAACATACGATATTACTGCCTGTGGGAGATGCACATATGTATGTAGCCATGCTGGGGGTAATGCTCTCTCCAACCCAGACTGAACCTGACATTCATGTGGGGACGTTAAACATTTGCAACACACCCCACTCATCACATAGTCTCACTAGATCTCCACCACCACAGGCCACACATAGTATGATTACGACATTTGCAGAACCTCTCCATACTATATGTGTAGGCAACAGAGGCAGCCCCCATCACCAAACACAACACCAATTACTTATAGCCCACAGACTTATGTGTGCCCACCAACTACAGCCAATAGGGTGCTATAACATACCCAACATACCAGTCATAGGTGACTCTGTAGGCGGTCACACTGATGCCCCACTCAGCAGGCTACACAAGGCGATAGTCACTTACATCTGGCTGTCGGGTAACAGGATCCGCAACATAACCTATGAACCCATGCCACACCTCACCAGGTACAATTTGACTGTCATTCTCCATGTTAGTGTGACTGCCCTGAGATGTAATTTCCTGGACTACACGTACAGTGACATGTAATAGCTCTCCCATCTTGTAGCCCAGGAAGGTATCGCCCAAGCCCTGAGACGCATTCTGCATTCATCCAGACTGATACCACTGCACAATGACAGAATGTTTCACTTCAACAGTTGCCTATGCTTCTGCTGTCATTCCACAGGCATCCAGTATCTGTCTGCTTTGAATGACATGGTCAACAAAACACGATGCTTTGGCACAGATGACCTGCACCTGTCAGCCCTGGGATTACAGATAACATGTAAGGCTCTTGCTGCTCCTATACTGCCTGTCTTGGACAGTTTCCAATAACATATTCACCACCAGAACAGGAACAGGCAAGCAAAACCTGGGGTAATGTTACTCAATGCTTGACATCTTCATCTCAAATGCACTCAGGCGAGGCACTCCTTATAATGGACCACTTCAATATCTCTGCAGTGACTGGGACCTGCCTCTAGGCTCCAAGGAGCACACCTGAACTGACAGGTTATACACAGACCACACCTTTCAGTCATGTAACCAGGACCAGAACACCCAGGGCGGAGGTGTGTCCATATTTCACAAGGATGTACACACCTCCAGGCTGGTTACATAGCATAATGCATTAGAAGTAGCAACTAACTGTGGCCAGAACTGCTATACACATTGTAATTTGCTACAGATTCCACACCACACCCCATGGTTACCGGCCCTCATTTCTTGGTGTACTGAACAGTAGGGTTCAGACAGGAATTACTGATGTGAGACTGACACTACCCCACACTTAACTGGGATACCTACTCATGTACCGACACATTATGCCAATGCTTTCTGGGATTCATAACTCCAATCGGCTGGATTATCCCAAACACACCACCACCAAGGCCAACAATATTCTAGACATGGATATTACCAACATGTGACTGGTGTTCCACAACTGGGGTTATCCCCTTGTTGGTAGTTTCCGAACGTATGCTAATCACCCTTGTTATCCACATCCCAGCACCACACCCTTCACGGAATACACAGTACAAGATTTCTACAAGGCCTACTTCAGATGTCTTATGACAGTGGTAGTAAACGTCATGACACCCGTGCAGACAGACAATGTACTTACAAACGCTGAAACGTACACCACTGCACTTCATTAGCACTTACACGACTGCATGGATCATGCTATCCCAAACAGAGCCATGATGGTACCCACCAGATAACGGACGCCACTCTGGGGGTCCAGTTCCATGGACATAATGTACAACAAAAGGTGGAAAGTTGCAAAGTGGAGTACAATCCCATGGGTGGGGTAGCTCACTGGTCAGCCTCAGTAGGAATCCGGGATCCCTTATCACATCCTCCAAAGCTAGCTACGTAAACATTACTGCAACACATTCCAAGCACTACCACAAAGCATTATGGAGGTATGTCAGTACTCGATGGCAATACCCACATCTGCTCTGACATACGACGATTAGGCAGGAACATTATAGAACCGACTGATATTGGCAACATCCTGGCAGATAGGTTCAATGCTAACTTTACACCCTCTCACTCCCTACAGGGCCAAAATCTATACAGGAACAATGCAGAGTCCCTTCAGTCACAACTACTCAGTTCCAACCTGCACTCTCTAAGGCTTGGAACACAGACTCCATGTGACCGTCCAACATCCCAGGCTGCGATTTACACAAACCTCAGAATGGCATGGCTCCCCACTTGGCCACCAGATTCATTAATAGCCTTGTATCAGACATTGTGGCCCCTGAATGGCGCACAGCAACAGTTATCACACTCCACACAGGTGGCACCACAATGAACCAGAGGGACTATTGCCCTATACGCCTGACTGGACTGTTCTGCAAGGTTATGGGGCACATCATCATGGAAGTCATTCAAAGAGACATTGGTGGGCTCCAGACCTTTGATGCCACCCAGGTTGGATTTGTTAGGGCCAGACCATGGCTCTTACACCTGGTGAACTCCTTTGATACAGTTACCTGGGTAGTTGATGACGGTAAGGGGGTCCACACAGCCTACCTTGTCCTCTCATTGGCTTTCAGCACCATTCTCCATTCTGGTATTGACAACATACACATCCACCTGCACATCGACCCCTACGTCTCGAGATGTTATGCAAAGTGGCTCATGGACAGGACCCACACAATGAGGGTAGCATACCGTAGTACCTACTGTAATTCAGTTACACTTGGCGTACCACAGTCCTTGGTCATAGGGCCCCTCATGTTCGGTATATGCTTCCCTGAGGTACAGGCTAGCACAGAGGGACTTTCCCTGAATAGGTTTCCAGATGACTGCAAACAAGGAGCCATGATTGATCCACCAGCTGATACAGACACCCTCCATAAGGGTGTCACTGTGACAGATACCTGGTGTCGATAACATGGCCTCAAGCTGCATGACACATAGTGCATAGACATCCCATTTGGATTACACCAATCACCCACTGACTATCACATAGGTGGTAGTCCCCTACATACATGTGACATTATATGGGATCTTAGTACACACGTATATAGCACCCACTCCTTTGATAACTATATTGTCAATGTGGTGTGGATATCCTTCTACGTGGCCACCCTTATCTTTAATGGGTTTGTAGCTGGAACAAAGGCACCCGTTGTACCTCTATACTCCTGACGTATGACACATGTTCAAGGGTACAACACCCCTTTTTGGGTGTACCTTACAGAACAGCAACAGCTTTACATACCACAACATTAACACACCTTGAGGATTATTGACCTCCGAAGGAGGACGTATGCAGCACAACTACAGACACCACAACTGTACACATTTGCATACTGCATACTCAGGGGTGACCTCTGCTGAACATACAGGGCCCATGTCCACAACAATATTGATGGATATACTCCACATAAACAACATAAGCAAAAACCACTGAGAGCAACATGCTCATGGATATGTACACAAACGCAACGATGAGTGGGACGTGCTTGAGTGATACATTCCTGAACCAGACACTCACCATGCTTTGGAACCTGATTCCTATGTACATCAAGCAGGGACCATCACTAGCACTCTTCATGAGATACCTCAATGGGTGGATGGGAGCCACACATGTACACCAGGGATCACTGCAGTGGCTGTACTGTACACAGGTGCAGGTAACAAGTGGCTCTGCTGTTCACAGACACAGGACACTACCCTAGGGAGGTGCCGCCGGTGAAAACACTGTAGTTGGGATTACAAATGGACTTGACCAGACAGCATAGTACCTAACTATGAACCTGTGAAGCTATTACATGTACTTTGTGCATGGATAATTGAGTAGCTCTTCCATTTCAATTAGCTATCATGCTGTTACAGTGCCCCGTGACTACAAGCCATATGTAGCCTGTTATTGTGTATTGTACATGCCAATAGACATACCTTTTGTTTGCATGATATAACAGTTATGCTGTGTAAAATATCTAACATAGCTACCTACAATACTGTACATTACACATATTTTAAACATTATCCCATAATGCAAAGCATACTTGCACAACAGGACCAACTTAGGCATGTTATTCTCGTTATATGCACATACACATGCCTACTGTGACAGTATATCAACATATACTATCCCCTGCTATGGCACGTACTTGTTGGACAAACCCTACCACTGACGGCGGGTGGTGTGGAATTGTTGTGTTTAAAGTCCTCATGTAGCATCCCTTGTGGTGTATGAGATGTTTACCTTGTGGCCCACAGCAGGACACACAATTTCTACAAGCGTTACTATGCTCAACAAGACATCACTACATAATACCTTTTCCCACTTTATGCATTGCGTGCACTTTAATTAATACAAAACAGGCTCTACATACACTAACATACTGAGTGTTCCACATACCTTGTTAGCGTTCCGAGTCTTCATAAATATCTCTCTTACACCTTTCCTGTTTAAACGGTTCTATGGTATGAGCATACGGTTTGAATGTATGGCAAGGAATCCTTATATACGTAGATACCTGTAACATGTGGTATCCTGCCACCAGTTGGTGTTCCTGAGTAAATTATTACATGCACATCAACTGTGCAGCTACTCCATTTGCCAATTACGTGGCAACAGTGGGGTCTAATTGAATTCTCCACTTGGGCATTGCCCTTTTGCCCTACCTTTGGGGAGATGAGTATGTGTTTTGTTGTGAGGAATTGCAATTGCTATTTAGAAAGACATGGATATTTTGAATTCATGTCCCCCGTGGATTGTGTGTGATGGCTAGACTATGTGTTTCTACATGTGAGTGTACCTGTCATCTCAACCATCTGAGAAGGGACAGTTGCAAACAAAACCTGTAACATCGCCATCTCTTCCATTATACAACAGCTACGACTTCACATGGCGCCATTTCAAATGTGTCTCTCACAAGGTAACACTTCTGCAGATGTAATTGAGTGAGTGGATGTTTGTGATGTTATTACGGTCTGTATTGCAATTGGTTTGGGTGGGGGGAGATGTAGGTGGGTGTACATAGCATATACAGGTTTGTGGGGACTGCATTTCTACATATTCCATATGTGTGTGTGTGTGTGTGTGGGCTCTTTCCCTAATTGGAGACCTATCATTTAGTAGACTAAAACTATGGTTGTTGCAGGCTTATACATTGAACCATTGTTAATTGGTTCCTATATAGCATGCAGGTGAAGTTGATACTTCAATACCTCCGGAAATACATCGATATGTAAGGGAATGTTACTAAATGACAGCTCTCTCATGTATTTCTGTCACAGATATTTGCACTCATTGCAGTTGTGTTGGTGACTGAACCTCTTTGGCATGGGTTGTCGCCTTTTCAAATGGCCATAGTGGGACATTTGCAGGACACACATCTGTGTTTACAGGCCGACACATACCCACAGTCAGTACACAGGATAGAACATACTTTTATCCTAAATACATACTTATTCTTGTAGCACTTTAGCTACTTATCATGTTTCTTGTAACATTTACGTATTTTAGATACAGGAATAACTACTTAATGCAACTATTACATAATATATGGGACATAATTATGTCCTACAATCTCGGACATTTGCCCTTTTTAATATTTGTTGTCAGGACACAACTGCCCAAGGAGGGGCTGTCCCTCTTAAAGTGGGACAGGTGGTAACCGTATGCCTATGGCCAGCTATGACCACACCTACCGTAATGATCTACCTCCGAGTTAACACTAACAGACACACGATGCAAACACACACACACACACACACACACACACACACACACACACACACACACACACACACATTACAGTCCCACAGAAATGCACACAGCACCCTCAACACACACTTACACAGACTACAGCAATCACAAACACAGTTGAACACAGAACCTACCTAGACCGCAGCACCGGCAGCGATAACTAAATGTCCCTTAACATTGTGATAATATTACTCGCGGTTCTAGTGCTCCGGTACTGTGGTCTTTCGGACTTTAAGCCTCGTGATTATGCATGTCGGTATGTAAAACATTTGGTAGTTGGCAGTATTCTATTTATTTGTACCTCCATGGTCGTGTACATGTCATTGACCTATCTATATACTTGCAGATATAGGTGAATCCGTATATATTGACATACATCTCTCTAGCACACT
Organism: Protopterus annectens; assembly: GCF_019279795.1. Lineage (NCBI taxonomy): Eukaryota > Metazoa > Chordata > Ceratodontiformes > Protopteridae > Protopterus > Protopterus annectens. The sequence continues at coordinate 931,488,834 of NC_056732.1, read as the reverse complement.
TTCTATCTCTAATATATATATATATATATATATATATATATATATATATATATATATATATATATAGAGAGAGAGAGAGAGAGTGAGAGGGAGAACACACCTTTCATTGTGTACATGGTGGTGTATACTGTTTCCTGAACTCCGCACGTTTGTGTTTTAACCTGTCACAATACACACCTGCTGTTGGTACATCTCGGGTAGCTTAGTGTTAGGTGATTGTGTACATGATTGCGTGTTCTACTCCTGGCAGTGGTCGTTTTACGTTTCAGAGCAGACACTATTAGTACAGGGGTGAATAATGCTAGTTTCACCTGTTCTGGACATCGGCGACCATGATCTGCACAATATTCAGCAAAGCTTAGCCCTGTTTCGCGCATATCCATATAGTCATGTTTAAACGATGCTTACCAGCACTTGCCAACGCATAAACTCGCTAACATGTGTTAAACCTGATCTGATGACCTGCATCCAACATCCATTATTCGTGCCGTCGGGATTATGTAACGGATCTTGCAGGACGTGGAACCGGGAACATGCACGGCAGTCAGTGCATTTACCACTTGGGCATCTGGGATTTGTACACGTGTTATGGTGTTTTGCATGTGGACTGTACTATGGCTGTTACTCCATACTGCAATCAAATGTGTAACTCAGTTAGTTTACATATGGATGAGACCTATTAATGGTATGTCCAAGTGATGTTTAATGGATGTGCTCCAGCACTGGGAATCTATGTCACAGTGAGCCACACACTATAATGTGCTACACTTTCACGCAACCATAGGTGGAGCATGCTGGGGTGACAGATACCTGTCATGGGTGCTCCCCATGCTTTGCCACTACATCCCTAATTACATTATATGGAGCCCCGCATTAACACACCAGGGAATCCATGCAGAGTGTGTGGGGATCAGTGATTACACACAATGATCCCGCAATTGGCTCTGCTCCACTGAGGGACAGTTGGTTAATCGATGTGGTGGTGACAGCAGACACTGTTTGCCTCAGTTGATGAATGGCCTCTGACAATCGGGCATGTACCTACCGATGTACCTAAGAACCTATACATACAGTATCAACATATGCTGTTAGGTGCGTGTACTGTTCAGGTGTTGACTTTCCTTGTTCCAATAGCTGTTGTGTGTGCAATGGTTGAGGGCTGCCTATGTAGGATTCACACAGTAGGCCACCTATACATTACAATTTACAGGTGGTCGTGTGTGTGTGCCATCCAGTTTACTGTGTGTGCAGGTGGAGAAGTGTGTCAGTCCTTAGGGGCCTACACTGTCAGTGTATGTGCTATACGTTCCCTCTTTGCCAAGGCATGGATATATTGGGCATGCCTCCGTCTGCCTACTGGGGCTGGCACAGGGTGTTCGTGGTCTGAATCCCTCTGTGCCTGTGATGGCCTTGGCAATTGCGGTGGGCTGAGAGGGCCTTCACCATTATGTCCCTGCTGCAGCTGTTTCCGCAGAATCATATTATGTAGCATGGCACATAGGTTCATAGGTTCATACTAGGCTATCTGCCCGAGGGCATTTATAAGCCTAGCCCATAGTTTTGTGGCTTACGCCACCCCTTTAGTTTGGAGAAACTATGCCCATTATTTTGCTGTGCCTCTGTCGAGCAGTGACACTGAGGTAACCCCTGGGGTGTATCTGCGATCTTCCATCCATTGGTCAAGATTCCTCTTGAACAAGGCCAGCGAGGTGCTCTGCCTCACATAAACCGGGATTTTGTTCCACAGCATAGGGAGTCTTTGGGTGATGAATCTATCCCTCCAGCACGTCCTATTAATAACCGTGTCGAGGTTTAAGTCTCCTGCCCTTGTGGCTCTGAGGGATCTAGATTTTTGAGATGAAGCATGTTCATCAAATCTGGGTTTGACATGGCCTTGTATGTCAGGCATAGGTCACCTCTGAGCAAGCGGTAAGCAACTGAATATAACTGGAGTTCTTTCAGTCGGGCAGCATAAGACAGATTTTTAAGAGCCTTTATCCTTTTGGTGAGGAACTTTGTGGCCTCCAGCTACTGCAAGTGTCGGGTCAGATACATTCTGAATGGGGCATTGTACTCGATCATTGGTCTGATGAGTGATGAGTATAGGGAGACTATGACTTCCCTTGATCTAGATGTGAATCCCTTCATGATAAGGTGGGCAATGTAGAAGGTCTTCCTAACTACTTTAGCAATATGAGTGTCGAATGAAAGGCTACTGTCAACCTGGGTTCCCAGGTCCCTAATAACTTCTTCTGTGTTCAGGGGATTGCCACCTATATGGTAGCTAGGAGTAACCTTATTTTTCCCGAGGGGTATGACTATGCATTTCTTGGCATTTAACTTTAGGCCATGGCTCTGGCACCAGTTGTCCGTTTCTGTGAGACCCTTCTGAAGGATATCTGTGTCGGATGTGTTTTCAACTACGGCGCCCAGTTTGCAGTCATCTGCAAACTTTGTCAGCCATAACCCTCCTGTGTTTGCTTGTACTTCAGAAAAGTAGATGCCAAACAAGAGTGGGCCCAGGACTGAGCCCTGTGGGACACCACTTGTGACAGGCTTTGAGTCTGACATGGTGCCAGCAACTCTGACCCTGTGGGTTCTGTCACTCAGCCAGTTTGCAACCCATCTTGTAATGTATGGGTTTACATTTAAGTTGATGAGTTTTTCAATGATACCCGAGTGAGGTATTGTATCAAAAGCCTTCGCCAGGTCTAGGTAGGCTGTATGGACTGCCTTTCCTCGTCAATGGCCTTGGTGACTGTTTCAAAAAGTCAACCAAGTTTAGAAGGCATGATCTGCCTTTGACAAAGCCAAACTGGGTTGGATCCAAAGTCTGCAAGTTCCCTATGTCTTTATTTATGAGATCCATTATGATCCTCTCCATGGCTTTGCAGATAAGGCTTGTCAAGCTAATGGGACGGTAATTTCCAGGGTCGGTGGAGGCACCGCCTTTGTGGAGTGGGACCACAGTCTGCGCCACTCCTGGTACGTATCTCGAGGTGAGACTAAGATTAAACAGCTGTCCTAACTGTGGGTTTAATTCCTCATTGAGTTCATGGAGCACACAGCCGGGGACACCATCAGGTCCCATGGATGCTGTGTTCTTTGCCTTGGAGAGAGCAGTTCTCACCTGGGCATTAGAGATGTTTGGGGGCTACAATCATTTGGTATAGACATCTCTCCTTTAGGGGGGGAGAAGTTTGCACTGAACCTGTCAGCCAGTATGTTGGCAATGTCTGTAGGATCAGTAATCTTCACATCATTTTGAACTAATTCTGAGCATATCTGGGAGTTTCCTCCTAGGTTTCTGACATAGCTAAAGAATGCCTTATGGTTGTCTTTAGAGTCCTTAGCTATTTTTCTCAAAATTAGCTTTGGATGATTTTATGAGAGCTCTTAGCTTTTTACTTATAGTGATCATGTATCTTACCTTTTAAGGATTTTGCTCTATCTTGTAGTAGCTTTCTCCTTTTGTTGTAGAGTTTGTTTATGGCTGGGGTCCACCAGACTGGACGCTTGCCTTTGGTACAAAGAGTCTTTGTTTTGCTTGGGATTGCCTGATCCATGCAGCCCTGCAGGTGCTGGTAGAAGGCATTTGTAAGTGATTCAGTGGTTTGAGTAATGTTAACCGCTGGCTCAGGGCCTTAAAGGAGACCACACTAGTCTTTAGAAGTGTGAAGTCGGCTTCGAGAAGTTCTTTACTGTGGTCTTTTTCATTTCGGTGGGCGGGATGAGGACCTCCAGCAGATTAGTTTGTGATCAGATCTCACCAGTGAGGGGTATACTTCGGCGTTGAACATTGTGCTCCCATGTTCGTGATGATGAGATCAAGTATGTTTTCTTCTCTTGTGGGATGGTGACTAGTTGTTCCATGGCATTTGAGTTTATGAATTCCAGGAACTTTTGGGCTAGAGTGTTTGGGCTTGAGTAGTGTTCCCAGTCTATATTAGGGTAGTTGAAGTCACCTAGTATGATGGTGTTCGAGATACATTTATGCCCTCCAGTGTTTTCAGAAAGGCCATATGAGGTTCCTGAGTTTGCGAGGGTGGCCTGTAACATGCTACAAATTGCAGAGCAGTCTTGCCTATGGTTAATTGCACCTGGATGGTTTCCGATGCATCGTGCGATGCCACCAATCTTGAGGTGTGGGTGTCCTTGATAAATATGGATACCCCTCCTCCTTTCTTGGTATTGTCCGGGTTTTGGGGCCGGAACGCATGATATGAGGTAAAACCTGATAGTGCTGGGGTGCTCTCAGGAGCCTTGAACCAGGTTTCTGTCACAGCACAGACATCAATGTTCCCCATACTGAGAAGGGCCTCGAGTGCATGCATCTTGAGGTTGAGACTTCTGGCATTGAGCAGCATTACCCTTAGTTTGTTTTCTTTGTTTTGTTCTAGGGTGGTAGGTTTAGAATTTGAGCCTTGCCTAAAAAAGGCACTATGGGGGTGGCAAGAGCCTTTGCCAAAATCCGGAATCCCAGGGGTGACAAGTGCAAGCCGTCCCTTGCGAAGCAGCATGGCTTGTCCAGCATGTCATCCCAGGCAGACAGACATTGGATCCCCTTTGAATGACACCAGAGTTTAAGCCAATTGTTAAAGCTGATCATCTTATCTCTGTATTGTGGCATCATTCTTGGTGAAGGTAGGATACTGCTCAAGGTCAGGGTCATACCTGCTTGGGCTACATAATCAGAGAGCTCCTCTATGTCTCTTTTCATGTAGTCCAAGGAGGTACGTCTCAGGTCATTAACACCAGCGTGGACAATGATCATACTATGAAGATGTGGGCACACATGCCTGGAAAGTACTGCAAGGCTCCACCAGATATGTCCAAGCAACGGAACCATGATTTCAGCATCCCAAACACATGCTCTATGATGATTCTGGTTTGTATGTGTGCCTCATTATGGCGTTCTTGCATGGGTGTGTGTGCATTTCTGATGGGAGTCATCATCCATGGCTCCAATGCATAGCCAGCATCCCCCACAAGGTGGCCATATGGGATGTACCCCCTGACAAATACCTGATTCAGCTGTGAGGCATGCCAGATGTGGGCATCATGGTAGCTTCCAGGGCTGCCAGCACACACATTCATGATAATGCCCTGGGCATTGCACACAACCTGGCAGTTGATGGAGTGGTATCCCTTGTGGTTTATGTAGCGCCTACCATGCTCGCTGGGTGGTGACTTGATATGTATGTACGTGCAGTCTATCGCACCCAGTACCTCCGGGTAGTGTGCCACATGGTGGAAGAGACGCATATTGCTGGCCAACTCCTCCTGAGTTTGGGGAAGTAAATATGCTCATTGGCATGTGGTAACATGGCATCCAGGAACTGGTGTAGTACCCTGGATGCTGATGCCTGTGAGATCCCCATTATATCTCCAGTTGGCCTTTGAAAGGTACCTGTGGCTAGTATTCTCAAGCTTACACATACCTTCTTGTCCACTGGGATGGGTTCCTCTCTGTTGTTTCTGGATCTCAGGCATGGCCGGCACAGCTCAACAATTTGCTGTAAGACATCCCTGTCCACCCTGTAATGCTCTACTGTCTCCAGATCATGTAGCCCCTGGTAGGTTACCCTTGGTCTGAACACTCTTCTCCTCCTCCGGGGCCTGCGGTGGTTGTCAGCATCATCCTCCACAACACCTTCAGTCTCTAACACATGCTAATGAATCACAGCTATGGCAGCTCCCAACATGTACATTGTAAAAGTTCCCTGTCTGTTTACACCAATGGTGCAGTGTTTGGGAATACACAGGTGTGTGTGAGGTGCTTTCACACTTTATACGATTGTGCTTTGAACACTGATGATGTCATAGGGTGTGTATGTACAATTGGAGCTACAGGGTATCTTATGTGTTTTACCACAGGTACTACTATTGTGGTGCCTTTGATGTTGAATTACACTTAGCTGTCGTGGATTACCTCTTGCCCTTCCCTTAACATTTCTTAACATTTCCCCTCCCATTTTCCGGCATGCATCCAGCAGCCTGCTTTCTTTTGTACTTTCCAAAACCTGGCTTATCTTGCGAAATGTGTTCTATGGCCGATCTACTGCAGGTTTGCTTTGCTCTGCGGTGACAGTTCTCTTTTCTTTGCAATCCGACACCTCCCCTAACCTGTTCTGCAGGTTGCTGTGAGCAGACTTGTTAGCTGCTGTCGATTGCCCACTGTGAGTCAATAGGTGTTAATTGCTCAGTTGTACTCCAATTACCCTACTGCGGCATTTCCTTATTTTCTTCCCCTAACCTTCCTGTTTGAGCTATGGTGCGCGGCTCATGCGTCCGCTTACCAGGTTTCAGGCATGTTTTCATCCACGTACACATGCGCTTTTGGGCACTATATGTGCTCTCAGCTAAACAATGCTATACCTATATCCCCACCCCTATCCTGCAGCTTTGCTTAGCAACGGGCAGCCCGGATTTGCATTGCTCCAATGTGCTTACAGCTAAGGTGGCACACCCCACTGCTGATGTCATGTATACCTCCAAACCACTCTTCGGTGTTGTAGCACTGCGCCGTATGGTACATCCTTAGTCTGGTGGGACATTTGTGATTCACTATTACTTGCCTCATTTGCATAGCATTGACTACTAATTCATAGTTACCGTGCCAAACACTGTCACAGACCCTTAGCAACCCTTGCAGCTTGGTTGTGGTGTTCCATGCATACCATTGAGTATTATGGTGAAATCATGATTTGTATTACATTGCGATTTTATGACATTTGTATATATTTTCCTTGTGTTCCCATTTGTGCACACATGCCCTGTGGTTGTACTTTGCATTACTGTGGACATGACATTAAATGCAGTTTTTTAGGTGTTGTGCATCTTTTCTTATGCCATTGGCTGTATATTTAGCCACTGGCATATGTTAACTTTGTAATACATGAGTCTTGTCTGCTTTCATAGCTCTGATGTTCTGTTTGGCAAAATGTAAACTGTTTTTTTTTTTTAATTTGCATTTCTGTAGGCTTATGCTATGCCTGCACCACTTAATGAATCACTATGTACCTTCATTTGTTGGGAAGACAGTTGGCAGGTGATCCTGTACAGAATACTTGCTTGGATAAGGCCATAAAATCCAAGACAAACTCAGTTCACCACACCGTGAAAGAATATATACTTTTTTGAAGTCTTGGTTTCTTTTACTCTTCTCAGAGACCTATTAGTTGTACAAATAATTTACTACTGCTTGTGCAGGGGCAGTCTATTGTATTGTAGCAGTGTGTCATGGAAAGGCTTTTGCATAATTGAAAAATCCATTTGGACATTTTATTGTCCTAGCACCTGGCTGTGTTATACTAATTTATTGGCTTACTGTAATTCATAGCATGCTGCCAAATCCTGTTCTGAGAGCTGATTTCTTTGTTAGAATATTGCAGCAGAAATATGGTGCTCAACCAGATAGTTTGGACAATATTTCTGCCTATTTTACTGCACTTCATTTCTGCTTGTAATAAATTTTAGATATGAAATATTATTTTTCCTCTGAGAAGGTGGTCACCCAATGGAATGGACTTTCAAAATGAGTTGTGCATAACAAAGCAAATTAGTATTTTAAAACTCATGGGATTACTGGAAGACTGGGCAAATGGAAACAGCAGATGAAGGCACACCTCTCAATTGTCCAGAATTTTGCAGAAGGTCCAGATTTTTACCTCATATTTTTGGTCTATTACTAATAAAATGTATAGTTTTCTGGCAAATCACCCAGGATTGAAATCACTAAATAACAAATGTTTGAGTTTCAGACTTCATATCCTTCAGAAAAATGCATGCCAATGCAAACCCTGTTCTTCTACCAATTCTCTAGCTTTATAAGAGCAGTATATAAACTCTGTCCCTAACTTATGGGTCATTGCTCCTCAATACTTTTGGCTTGCTCCAGAATTCTAGCACTGAGAGGTTGAGAGGTACAGAGGTAGGGTGTTGGCTGTAATATCCAGGTAGAATAGATATACCTGTACTTCTCTTATTCAACGTAAAATGCATTTCTCTGCATATTAAGTCTGAACAAATGCTTCAGCTAACCCATATGTGACTAGATGGTAAGAAGCTGGTATGAAAACTATTTTGTAGCTTGGACATTTTACATTTCTTTTGTTATCTGTGAGATATTGGTGTAAAAGTTGCACAGAGGTGAGGAGCCATGCATACTTCTCAACTGTCCAGATTTTTGTTAAATGTCCAGATCTCTGCCTCTTATATTTGGTCTGTTGGTCATTAATTTTTGTGATTTTCTGGCAAATCATTGAAGACTGAAATCACTAAATAATTGGCAATAATGATATCAATAATAATTCCCAAACTGAGGAAGGGTGGAGGCAGTCAAGAAATGTTTGGGCTGGCTAGTAGGCCTTGCAAAACTGATGTAACAAATCCTGCCCTGGATTTGAAAAAGATAGGCAGGTGGTAATGCTTGGTGAAGGTGTGTACAGAACTCCAGGTAGCAGCTTCCAGTATATCTCTGGCAGGGACTCCCCTGAGAAATCCTGTAGAGGTAGATGTAGCCCTAGTAGAATGTGATCTGACCCCCCTTAGGAGTTGGTTTTCCATGGTGCTTGTAGCAGAAATGGATGCAGTGTGCGATCCATTTGGAAATGGTTTGTTTTGAAATGGCCTTGAAATGTTGGCATTGTTTAACTGGATATTTTTGACAATATTTCTGCCTTTTTAACTTCTGACTGTGATTGTAACCAGAGGGATGGTTAGGTGAGAGAACCTGAATTAATACTTTTAAATGGATCAGCCAGATAAGTTTGACATTTCTGCCTGTCTTATTATTATTATGATGATACTCAGTAGTTGCCTGAGTGAGATGAAGGTTATCATTAGGTGACTGCTGGCAGCATGGAGCTACCATATTTTTTGTGCATTTCTCCTGGCTTTGTCAGTCATGTGTGGAATTTAGGTGTGAGGAAGGGCTCAGTAATATCTAAGTGTTATACTATTTGACTGAATGACTCAGGTCTTCTCCTTACTGATGATACTGAGTCTGTGTTACATAACAGCTGTACAATGTAATATGATGAATGCCTACTCAGGTTATGTGCAGCAATTATCACCTGTGTCTCAGCATGCATACCTTTGCAGTAATGAAAGGAAGGTCATTATCATATTAGCAATACGTGCAATTACAATATAGCAGTAAGTCATTATCACTTTTCTGGGAAAAGTCTCAGCTGCTGTCACTGTTATTCACATAAGTAGAAGTCGTTATCACCTTGATGAATGTACAAGCCAGGTTGTGTTTTTTCTCTGGTTGGAGTCATTGCAAACATTCTTCATTAACTGCCTATCCACCTAAACCCCTGATTTTTTTCTTCATGTATGTGTGTGTGCGTGTGTGTGTGTGTGTGTGTGTGTGTGTGTGTGTGTGTGTGTGTGTGTGTGTTTGTGTGTGTGTGTTTGTGTGTGTGTGTGTGTGTGTGTGTGTGTGTGTGTGTGTAATATATATAATTTGTGCATGTGTATATGGATATATATGTATGTACATAATGTACTTGCACATATATACATTGTTCACATGCTATATATATATATATATATATATATAATTTTGGTGATTGTGCGTATCTCAACATTTTCCTGAGGGGGTCATTTGGGTGAATGTTTCATTTAGGGACATGTGTATAACATGTAGTAATGAAGATGTTGGCAGGGGAAATAATTCATTTGTGTACCAGGGAAGTGCTTCTGCATACATGGTCAGACTGCTGAAGATCATAATACAAATATGGTGTAACAAGTATAGGTTATCTATAGCACAGATTTCAGTGATGGTTATTATAAGTTTTTGTTTATGTATTCAGCTTTCGAGAATAATTATTATCTGTGAACAATATGCACATACTCCACACTAACATGTATTAGTTATTTGGTTATATGGTTATGGAAATTATGATTGTTTTCATATTTTGGTAAATAACTTTGCAAGGGACCATGTCAGTGTGCCAAGTAATACTTTATTTTGAAGACAGTATTGCTGCTTCCAACATGATAAAAGAATTATGCCTGTATGTTGTACTCATGTGCAGATATCAAAGTTTGTTTCTGACTTGAGTTATGGAAATTATGATTTTTTTCATATTTTGGTAAATAACTTTGCAAGGGAGCATCTGAATGTGCCAAGTAATATCTCATTTTGAAGACAGTATTGCTGGTTCTAACATGGTAAAAGAATTGTGCCTGTATGTTTGACACATGTGCAGATATCAAAGTTTGTTTCGGACTTAGGTTATGGAAATTATGATTTTTTTTCATATTTTGGTAAATAAGTTTGCAAGGGAGCATCTGAATGTGCTAAGTAATACCTCATTTTGAAAAGATTATTTATAGTTCTAACATGGCAAAAGAATGGTGCCTGTATGTTGTACTCATAGGCAGATATCAAAGTTTGTTTCGGACTTAGGTTATGGAAATTATGATTTCTTTTCATATTTTGGTAAATAACTTTGCAAGGGAGCATCCCATTGTGTGAAGTAATACCTCATTTTGAAGACAGTACTGATAGTTCTAACATGGTAAAAGAATGGTGCCTGTATATTGTACTCATGTGCAGATATCAAAGTTTATTTTGGACTTAGGTTATGGAAATTATGATTTGTTTTCATATTTTTGGTAAATAACTTTGCAAGGGAACATCTGAATGTGCTACGTAATACCTCATTTTGAAAACAGTATTGATAGTTCTAACATGGGAAAAGAATGGTGCCTGTATGTTGTACTCATATGCAGATATCAAAGTTTGTTTCGATCATGAGTTATGAAAATTATGATTTTTTTCATATTTTGGTAGATAACTTTGCAAGGGAGCATCTGAATGTGCCAAGTAATACATCATTTTGAAGACAGTATTGCTGGTTCCAATATGGTAAAAGAATTATGCCTGTATGTTGAACACATATACAGAAATCAAGGTTTGTTTGGAATTAGGTTATGGAAATTATGATTTTTTTTTTCATATTTTGGTAAATAACTTTGCAAGGGAGCATGTCAGTGTGCCAAGTAATACCTCATTTTGACGACAGTGTTATTGTTTACAACATGGTAAAAGAACTGTGTCTGTGCACTCTACACATGTAGAGATATCACAGTTTGTTTAGTCTTGTATGATTATGAAAATTATACATTTACAATACTTCTCATTATTATGCCCATATCTTTGCAAGGGAGCATGGTGATCACACAAATGATGCATCACTTTGAATTTGACATTCAGATGCACAACTTCTACACTGCTATGTAGGCGCTGTCTGTTACAGGTAATGAGATATTATGCTTAGTTTATTTATCAGTTATGAAAAATAATATATTAATCATATTTCTGTGAATATCTCAAGAAAGAAACATCACACAGTAATGGTTAAGGTATCATTTTAAAGCTGGCATTCATACTAACAAATTACATTTAAATTGTATGGGTCTGCATGGTACATTGACCAAGATATTATGCTTTGTTTTTCCAAAAAGGTAAAAAGTATGCACAATATCAGCATTCCTTGCCAAATATTTAATAATGACTTTGATATACACTATCAACATTTACACTGTTGGAAAGGTTAGTGTCTGCTGAACAACTTTCGCGTTTACATTTTTTGTCTAACTCTTATAGTTAAAGAGTTATGAACATTTGTTTTCTGTATGGTATTACAAATGGATTTTCTGATAATGAGCTCAGGCTGCACTGATGTTCCTATGGTGGAATTATGCAGGCAGCTTTTCCTGAGCTGCTCCGGAGTGAATGAGTTAATTTGGTCTGCTGGAGCAGTACTACATCTCCATTTGCATCCTACTCATTCTGCTGTGAATTTTTTTCCTTATGATCAAGTGACGGGGGGGGGGGGGGTGTTCCAGGTTACCACCTTCCCATCTTCAGTCTGTGTTTACTTCTGAACCAACCCCACCATGTTCCTACTGTTATCACAGCATTTGAACATCTCTCTTTTCATGGGTTTCTCTGCTGAGTTAAACCTTGCATCCTTTGGACTTTGCCTAAGCTCATCCCCCTTCTTGCCCATTAAAGTTGGAACTGTCACCTTCTTGCTTGTGATTTGAGTGCCTCTGGACTTGGATCATTCACTTTGTTCTTTTTCCAATGAGTGTTTTGGTGCAGACACTCTTGCTTTTACATCTCTATGAGTGCTTTCAATTGATTATATCTGTTGTATGATTATGTCTAGCTCACCCCTTCCTGGTAGTTGCTACTTGTTTTCTTTGCATTTCATTCTACTTTTATGATAGTTCCACGCTGCTCTCTATATATGGCAATTAAGCCTAAGACTGGTGATTAAATAAGTAGTTCATTATAGGCTTCCCTTTTTTCATTTCATTCAGGTAGACAACAACATTTTTGCCTAGTGCTTCAAAGAAAAATCTTACTTTTCTATGAAAATACAAACATTATAAAATCTGGTGCATCACAGGAAAGACCACATTACAAGAATCTGCCTATTTGCACCACTTCCCTTTACCCAATATGTTTGTTTTATAGATGGAGCACAGTGCATTGAAACAAAATCTTACCTCCAGGCAGTGCCCTACATTCACATATCCCATTAGTCCACTTCAGATGACATGCACTCTCTTTTTTTCTGTCAGTTCTGTGATTTTTAGTCTCTCAGTCCCTTTGACACACAGTCATGAGCTAATGCCTACATATAGTGGAGTTTACTGATTACATCCACTCATTTTTTTTCTTGTACTGCCTCTCATTTCTTCTATCATCTCTCCCTGTTTGATTAGGTTATCCACTTCTTGATGGCCTCTCTTGTCTTTGTCTTCTCCTCTGGTCTGATGTTCCTGCCACTGATCCAGTTTGTTTTGTTTCCCTCTTCTTTTCAGTAGACCAGACTGCTCAGGCCCTTTGGCGTACAGCAGTGGGCTTCCAAATCCCCTGAGGCTTCAGTTGCTATCTTCACTTTAATGGTGTGTTCTTCTTTTTCTTGTATCTCTATCCCTGCTTCTGCTATGGTTGCTATCAGACTATCCTCCTCTCTGCTTTGACTAGATTCTTGTCCTTCTTACTGTATCCCTTTTGAGTACTCCCCTCATATTTCCTTTGTTCTCAATATTTTTTCCTCCATTTCTGTCATCAGCGATGTCCAGGACGTTGTCTGCCTCACTTAGCTTGTCGATGCCACTCTGCATGCCTTTGTTTACTTCCTCTTTAGTTCTTTTTCCCACAAGTGGCTCTACATCAAATGTTCTCTACGATGCTTGTGATTCTGCCTCCTCTCTGTCCCTTTACATGTTTGTCTACCAGTCCAGTTCTGGCGGGATATTTATATTTTATTTCTTTGTGTTTTGTTCCAGCTTCTACAAAACCTCTGTAACAAATGTTCATGCTTTTGCCTCTGTGTGAAGTGTATATCAATTTCCCTTCCATGTTGCAGTTAAGACAGCAGGACAGTTAAGCCATGCAGGAATTCCCTGGGTTTTCAGTGGCTCAACATATCAGCCATCCCTTTTCTTAGTTTATGCAGCCAATCAAAATAATCTTTCACCAGTTTTACAGACAAACCATTAAAGGGTATCAGCTTAAGTGTTCTGACTTGTCTCATAATTTCTTCTTCAAGTGTGTAGCTGTGCAAGCATGTTAATATGTGTCTCAGCATTCTCCCACTTAAACTTCCCTTTTTACCAACAATATAGATTCTTTCTTTTAATGGTGTTTGTAATCTAAGTAAGTAAAATCTTGTTTCCAGCAGTTTCCAGAAACAGCATTTCTAGTTCTGCATCCAGGACATGCTCTGACATCCCTATTATTCTTATTTTATTTCTTCTAGATCTGGTTTCTAGATCACACAGTTTTTCTGATTGCCATTATTGCTTTTTTTTCTATTTGTGTCAATCTTCACTGTGTTCTCGCATGTCTGATCTCAGAGCTAGTCTGTCTCCTTCCAAGTACTGAACTATTTCTTTCAGTTTATTCAAGTCTCCACATTAGGAGATTGTCTTCCACATTAGGCCTATATCATCAGCAATTCCCATCATGTTTTGGAACAGTTTACAAAGCCATTCTTTCTCTGAAGCTGCTTAAACACCGTTAGCTTTGTTTAATTTTTCTTTGTTCTCCATCCTATGATTTTTCTTGCTTTTTTCACCTGGAACTGGTTCCTTAATTACTTTTTTCAGACTCTTTGTCCAGTGTTCCAAGCCTAAGCAGCCATTCTGTTTGGGTTGTCTTGCACCCCACTCCCTAACTGTAGATGATTAAACAAGAAAAGTAACCAGTATTTTGAACCAAAATGGACTCCAATGGTTGTGTAACCACTGAATGAAAACTTTCTATGTATTAAATGAATGTGGATTCCAGTTGGAATTATTTTTGTATGATCTGTGACAGTTCAAACAAACACAAAATGATTAAACATGTTTTTACTCTCAAGAAAATGCACATAAAAGTTTTATGCTGTTGCAAAGTTGCATTCATTTCAGGAAAGATACTTGCACAAGGTCTTGAATGCTGATTTGATTGTTGCATTGTCTGTACAGTAAATGTCTATTTTAAAAAGATGAGCAGACTGGACATATACATGTTTCTGGTGTACTAGGAAGAATAACAATAATCTGTATTGTTTGCAGTGAGAGTTATTTGGCAAATACCATTCAGGATGACAAAAAAGCATCTGCATTGTTAGCTGTGATGAATGCTTGGATATACATATATATATATATATATATATATATATATATATATATATATATATATATATATGTGTGTGTATATATACACACACACACACACACACACACACACATATATATATATATATATATATATATATATATATATATATGGGTCTGCTTCTAAATGCTGAAATCCCACAAGACCAAGCATTATTTTCATGAGACGAAGATAAGGAACTGTTGAAATCTTGACAAGCTAATTCTTTGTTTCAGTAAGTACTGCTTGATTTGTTTCTAACTTCAGAATATCTGCCTAAATACTTCATCCTTAAATTTTCAGGGTCTACATATTAGTTTCTCCTCAAGTCTTTGGCAGTGCTCTGTACAGACTCAGACACCTTAAGTGACATTTTTCCTGTAAAAGCACAAGTGAGTTTTCTCCAATACCTAGTTGCACATAGGACAACTAGTCTGCAGTGACAAGCACTGTCCATATAGTTGCAAACTGGATACTCCTGGCAGTGATTGATATTCTCACTCCAACTGTCTAATCAATAAAAAAGGGTCTGTGGCCATGGATGTGAACTTCCCTACTGTCTCTGTTACCAGTTTGGTGGATATGGGCATCCTAAGGCAATGTTGAAATTGTCTCCTGTTTAATGACAATCAGTTAATTGTCAAACAAACTGATACGGTATTTGAGAAATGTATTTGCTCAATGTCACTGGAGGCGAAGCTCTTACATAAAAATACTCCTAATGTCAATAAAGTTGCCAGAAGTGCAACACACTACACCCATCATACATAGTACAAAGTAGACACATAGATCCACATATGCTGTGACACTTAACCTTCACCTTCCTAAACCCCAAAGACCTCCTAGATAAAGTACACATAACAGATACACTCAGCAGCCCCAAATGCACTCTTTCAAAACAACATCCACATCAACACATAGAGCTACATCTCATGAAGCCTCTACCTCTAATCCCATAAGGCAAGCCACCACACAATCCAACATTCTAGTCATTTGATACTCCATTGGGAGACACACTGATGCCCCTCTCACCAGGCTGAGTAAGGAGAAAGTCAAAGTCAGTTCCTTATCAGGGGCTAGGATCTGACACTTTACGCATGCACTCAAGTCATTGGACCACCATTATCAATATGACTCAGTCATAGTCCATGTAGGAGTAAATGACCTGAGATGTACCTCCCTAGACTATATGAAGAGAGACATCATGGAGCTCTTGGAATATGTGTCTCAGGTTGGTATGAGCCTAGCATTGAGGAGCATTTTGCCTTCTCCAAGGATGATGCCATAATAGGAACAAAAGATGATAGACTTTAATAATTGGCTTAGTTTCTGGTGTCATTCTAAGGGTGGTACAATATTTGTCAGCATGGAAGGAAATGGTCAATAGACCATGATGCTTTGCCAGGGATGGTCTGCGTCTCTCTCATATATGTTTCAAATATTAGCTAAAACATTGTGTTTCCCCATAGTGCCTTTTTTTTAGGCAATGCCAAACTGAAAGTACTTCCAACATAGCAAATCAAAACCAAAAAAATCTAAAGGCATTACTGCTCAGTGCTAGGTGTCTAAACAAAAAAACTCCACTCACTAGAAGCTCTCTATACCCTAGATGTCTTTATGTCTGTGCAGTCACTGAGACATTGTTTAAAGCTACAGAGAGCACACCAACAGTGCAAGGTTATAATGCCTTCCACACATTTAGGCCAGCTACTTCACAGGCAGGGACTAAACGTGGAGGTGTCTCTATTTTCATCAAAAATAAATATTCTTCAAGGCTGGTCAAATAGGAGAATGCATTTGAGCTGCTCCATGTTCAAATCACCATAGGCAAAATCCAATACCACTTCCTTGTAAGCTGTAGATCCCCCTCCATGAAACAGGAAACCCATACCATGTATTTAAACTTATTAGAAACACTAACCATGCAGGGCGGCCACGGTTCTGCAGCGGTTAGCATTGCCGCCTCACAGCAAGAGGTTCTCCGGTTTGATCCTCAGCTGAGGTGCCTTCTGTGCGGAGTCTGCATGTCCTCCCTGTGGTCACGTGGGTTTCCTCCGGGTGCTCCGGTTTCCTCCCACATCCCAAAGACATGCTGTAGGTGGATTGGACACTCTAAATTGGCCCTAGGTGTGAGTGTGTGCATGTGTGTGCCTTCTGCGGAAGGTTGGGCATCTGGCTGGCAACTCAACATTGTAAAATCTCCACTGCCAATCATGAGTGGACAGGTGATCCTCTATCGTGACACCTAACTGGGAATAGCCAGAAGAAGAAGAAACACTAACCATGCAATCAAATACCATATTCATGGGTGACTTTAATTACCCTTCTATTAACTGTGAATCCTATACAACACCAAACATACATGCACAGAGATTCCTGGATTTTGTAAACACAAACTCCCTGGACCAGATAGACAATATACCAACCAGAGGTGCAAGCATACTGGATCTGGTCCTCACTAATATGGGAGAATGCTGCACACCCCCTACTATAATACCTTCCCTGGTAAGGTCAGACAACAAAATGGTCTCCTCTGAAGTAAAAATAAAACCTGGACCCCCAGCTAAACCTGGAATATTCAGGAACTATTCTAAGGCTAACCTCCTGCTATTAAGTGAGTGCCTGACAGAATTTCAATCCCCATAAACCCTGGGAACACTGCTGCCTATGCAGAACTGTTCACAGAAACCCTGTAGAAGCATGTTAATATCTGCATAGAGGCAGTTGTACCCACCAGGAAGAAGTACAGAACTAACTAAAAAAAAAGCTACCTTGGTGGAATCACAAAATCAATAGGCTGTATAACAGGAGGAAAAAAATCATGGCAAAAATTAGGAGGTGCAACACCCAGCAGGATACAATCACTCTCATCAAACTAAACAAACAACTCAGAGGACAAACAAAGTCTACCAAAACCAAATTTGAGGTAAGTTTGGCCTCCCAGGCCAAGGACAACCACAAAGCATTCTTCAGCCATCTCCACAACCTCAAAGGCAATACATGATTGTGTGCAGAGCTCATTGTAAATGGGGCCAGCTATACTGAGCCAGAAGATATAGCAAACCTCCTGGCTGATAAATTCAGCTCCAACTTTACCCACCTCTGCCCCTCAGCCTTCCCTCAGAAAATATCATCAAATATAACTCCCCCGACTATCACTAGGGAACAAGTCCTTAATGCTCTCTTTAAGAACAAGGACACTACATTAATGGGCCCAGAAAATTTCACAGGATGCCTTCTAAATAGCATGAAACATGACCTATCAGGGCCTCTGGAATTACAAATTACTGTAGCCACCAATCAGGCTTTGCGGCTCATGAATGGAGAAAGACAAGATTTATACCTCTGCACAAAGGTGGGCCATCTACAGACCCTGGAAACTACAGCCTGATAAGTCTCACTTATATGTAAAGTCATGGAAAGAATTATCATGGAGATGATCAACAGAGATATAGTAAACCTCCAAACATGGGACACAACCCAGTCTGGTTTCGTCAAGGGCAAATCATGCCTACTTAGTCTGGTGGACTTCTTTGAGGACATCAACAAAGCAATGAATGAGGGCAAAATTGTTCATACTGCCTTCCTTGACCTGGCCAAGGCAATTGACACAATACCCCACTCGGGCATTGTTGACAAACACAAGAGGTTAGGTACAAACCCGTATGTCACCTGGTGGATTGCCAGCTAGCTCACAGACAGGACCCAGGAAGTTAGAATTTGGGAGTCCACCTCTACAAAAAGGCCTTTTTTCACCTCTACAAGTGGAGTCCCCCAAGGATAAGTCCTTGGACGGCTCCTTTTTGGCATTTACTTCTCAGAAATCAAGGCCAATGTCAGTGGTCTTTGGCTGACTAAATTTGCAAATTAGGAGCTGTCATTGAATCTCACACTGACACAAATGTTCTCCAGGAGGGGCTGACACAACCAAACAGCTGGTGTCAGAGCCATGGACTAAAACTAAATGCCAAGAGATGCAGAATAGTATCTTTTGGGAAATTGTCCATCCCTGGTAACTATCATATTGACAACACATCCCTTAGAGGTGACTCAGTGGTCAGGGACTTAGGGACACACATAGATAGTAATCTAGCCTTTGACCATCACATGTCTACAGTGGTGAGGAAATCATTCTATGTTGCTCAACTTATAAAAAAAGGTATGCCATCTCAGTCTAAGGAAGTCATTGTTCCACTGTATTCGGCATTCATCAGACCTATCATTGAGTACAATGCCCTCTTTGGTATGTACCTAACCAGGCAGTTCCAACAATTGGAACGTCCACAAAATACAGTGTATAAGTAAAATGTTCTATGCAGACCGCCTCAAGGCTCTATCCCTGTATTCTGTCTCCTACAGACCTTTGAGGGGAGATCTATGCCTGGCATACAGGGCATTGTCAAACCCCACTCTGATGGACCTCCTGCATATCCACAAAAAGAAAAGCAGCAGAATTACTCATTTTAAAGACTTAAAACTTGCCTGTGATATAAATAAGACCTGCTGGAGAGATAGGTATGTATCTCAGAGACTACCCATTCTATGGAACAGGCTCCCCATCCATGTGAAGCAGAGTTCCTCCCTAACCCAATTCAAGTGCAACTTGGACAATTGGATGGGAAACCTGAAATTCATCCCTGGTTTGGCACCTATGTCTCTAATGGACACAGGTGACCTGTAAATGATTAATCTCCCAGGCCCATGCTTACACTTATCAAGGGTATCAAAACTTGTCAGAGACTTGGGATGCATGGCTAGGCTTAAAAAGGCCCTTGTGGGCATTAGCCTAATAAACACCTATGAACCTATGAACCTATGAATGGCTGATTTTTCACAGGGCAAGTAAACACTTGCCCAGAACTTCACAAAACTACACTGCTGAACCCTCCACCCACCCCCCAACTATATATACCAACTCTGGGGTTGCACTACAGTGGGGAAAAGGGCATATTTCCCCATACTGGGCAACTATTTACTTGCCCTGTGCAAAATCTACCATTCATTATTTTCGTCTCGTGAAAATAATGTTCGGTCTTGTGGGATTTCAAGATTTAGAAGTAGACCCGTATATAAATACGCTGAAATAGAACTAAATGTTTTCCTGTTGTTATGAAACTTTGTAACAATATATATATATATATATATATATATATATATATATATATATATATATATATATTTATATTTATGTATGCATATATTGTTACAAAGTTTCATAACAACTTAGCCATTTTTTACTAATTTAAAATAATTGTAAAGATCTTACAGAATCCTTTTACAAAAAATGGACTAAGTGAATGGCTTACATGTGAGAAATATGTTGTGAATGCATAAAAAATAAACTGCATTCTAAGGAATGTGTGATACCTGAGCAAGAATGAAAAATGGCATTGCTTCTGGATTCAGATACCAAGGACAGCCTAGAATGCAACAATATGAGAAAATTTGTTGTTAATAAAATGTCTAATGATTCTCCAATGAAAAAAGAAACAATGATGTCTGAGAAAGCATGTGATAAATTACTCTATATTCCCATAAATCAACATTTGTTCCAATGACTGAGCTGAGACAGGTAAAATGGTTACCACAATGGGTAAAGTATATGTCATATTAAGGTAAAAACATAGATATATCCAACTGGAATATATGTGAAAACAGCATTGTGTTTTAGAAAGAATGCAAAAAAACTCATCTTAAACTAGTACTTCATGAAGAAACTGTAAACGTCTGCTAAGAAGATTAATACACTCTGTTCATATGGATTGTTATATCTATTAGAAGAGAGTAAGCAAGCATTTCCAACAGACAAAGCAATAGCAAAATCCACAAATTCAAATGCTGAAATAGAACTAAATGTTTGCCTGAGGACATATACCTCTCAGCCTCTTAGCACAAGAATTCTAGACTAAGCAAAAATAAAATGGAGGGGGTGAATATCCAAAACCAGAAACAGATTTTAAGTATTGTCCTTATAAATGAAGAAAGCTGCTAGAATAACATGTTTTGTATTAACATGCATTTTCTGAATGATATGCAACATGAAACTCAAATGACTGAGATTATTTAATAACTTAAATCCTCAATGATTTGCCAGAAATACAAAAATTCTATGAGGAACAAACCAATACTACGAGGCATCAAGCTAGACATTCTGCAAAAATGCATGAGGTCTAATTACATCAAGTCAGAACCTTGTGTTTTCCACTTTGAAATGAAAAGTGAATCAAATAACCTGACAATGTGTTTTTTATTTTTTAAGGTAATCATCAGTTAGTCTTCCACGGTGCACATAACGAAGCAAGGAAAATCAGAAGATGTATGCATAGTGGAGATTTCAAAACTACTGTGAATCCAGTATTAAAGACTGTTTAGCATTCCTGGCCAAAAATGGATTTTCACATCCTCAACAGAAGAAACAAACTCTAATGTGACAATATACTGTATATGCATATGTCTATATATATATATATATGTATATATGGGTCCCCTTCACATTGCCGACACTTCAAAATTCCAAATTGCATATGGCCGAGACCATATGACTGACATTTGAAATGCCGACAATGTGGAACTGGCATTTCTGTACAGTGCGGAATGGAAAGATTTCCATTCCTGCACTGTAGTGCAATCTCAGGGTTGGTATATTTAAGTTATGGGGGGTGTGAGGGGTGCAGGGGGACTTTTTAGTTTTGTATTTCATATGTTCAACATTTCAAATGTCGATCATATGGTCTCGGCTATATGAAATTCGGTATTTTGAAGTGTCGAACATATGAAGTAGATCCATATATATATATATATATATATATATATATATATATATATATATATATATATATATATATATGTATATATATATATATATATATATATATATATATATATATATAAAATATATATTTTTATATGCAATATTGCATTTACTGCAATAAAGTATACACAATAAAAACTGCAAGTAGAGCTGTAGTACAATAAACGGACAATAACAACTGTATTTCAATAAACAATGCCAATAACAGTAAACAAAATGGTGTTCAGCAGGATCGTGTTGTTATAACCATTGCAGTAGTGTTGTATGCATTACTTGTCTATGGTAAGGTTGCTGTAGTCAAGTGTAACACTGTAATAGCTGTAGAATGCAGAAGTAATGGCCTGCAAACTGTATTGTTTAACTCATAGTACGGTCCAAGGCTGTCTCCAGGCCAGTATCAGTCACATAATGCTCTCTCTGTTCCTCCTTCAGGTAATAAAGGTATATGTCAGGCTGTACATACTTTTACTTGGGTGTCAAGTCTTAGGTCTTTCTGGGGGAGGGTTTTACCTCAGTTATACTCTCATACTCAGAAAGTGACCAGTATAACAAGTAACACAGTATCTACTGTAAATGTGCGATGTATGGATGTATTACTTTGTTGTGCTGCAACATACATTGGTACTGACATTACCTCACCCTCATCTTTTCACAGGTCCATCAGGTAGAGGCCAAGGCTGTGATCCTGCTCCTGGTAAGCATGACACTGGTTTGTTAAGGAACATTTATATTCTATTAAAGTTCGGGGCCAGAATAATGCCTAACACAATGTCGTGTGTAAACAGAGTACAATGTTTTTATTTTCCATTCTGGAACACGTACTTAAGGATCTTAGAGGGGGTAATCACAGGAGTGTAGGTGAACAAATAGAAATATTTTGGCAGTGACAGTTAAGAAAATATAAGCCTCCTGGTTTAAATGAGGCATTTACTCTGAAATGCCTTTTAAAACACAAAAGGCTTAAAGGAGATTAAATTAGACAGTGAAATGTATTTCAATATATTTGTTAAGATAGGTGTACTGGGTTTTTATGTGTTGATTTATCAAAAATACTGTCATATCACTTAATTTGATTTATTTATTTTATTTTACATTTGTTAACAGGGATGGTCCGACTGGATTAATATCCATTTTCAGCGGAGGCCCGGGGAGAAAAGCTCCAAGGTACATGTACACAATACAGTTGTCAGAACAATTGGTGTATGGCATATACACCCAGGTTACATTTACTCATAGGTTACAGAACAAAGCAATACGACACCACATAATGCCTAAGGCTTACATATCAATGCAAGTATGTATAAACAGGTAGTAACAGCATATTACCTTCAAGATTAAGAATATATTGAGTAATTTTAGTTATGGTTTTGACCATTGGATATTGATACGGGGTGGCTGAAGAGAGGACACTTATAGAGGAGAGGTGTCTGAGATGGAAAGGGCGCTAGTCAGGGTTGGTACAGGGACATATCCAGTGTGATTTAAAGTAATATTTAATCTTGTTTTAAATATGGTTAGTGAAGGTTCTAGGGTCAGGTCTGGTGGTAGTGTGGTTCATATCTTTCCGACAGAATTAGCAAAGAGAGAGTCACCAGCAGCGTGGTTGGATTTTACTGTTTGAACTAGGAGTTTGGTGGAGGAGTGGAGTGGCCAATTGTTGCTGTAGGGGCAGATCATGTTTTTTATGGCAGGGGTATTTTCTGACCGGCGGAGGATTTTATGGGCAACTATGAGCTGGTTAAGTTGTAGAAGATGAAATAGTTCATGCCAGCCTAGGGGATTTAGGTTGTGGCAGTGGTGGGTTTGGTAGGGTGTGCCAGTAGCAAATCTGGCGATATGGTTGTAACAAGATGATAATTTATTGTGATCAGTTTTGCTCAGGTAAGAAAAAAGAGGAGAGACATAGAGAAGGGTAGATTGTAGATGGGAGTGTGCGATTGCAATTCTTGTGGGTGGGGTGAAGAATGATTTGATCCTATAGAGAGAGCCAAGTTTTTTTATTGATGGTTTTTATAGTTTGATTGATGTGCATGTTAAACCTGAGATTGTTATCAATTGTGACACCCAAGAGTTTAGCTTGAGTTTCTGGGGAGATAATGGTCCAATTACCAGCTGTTATGCTGAAGAGTGGCAGGGTAGACTTATGCGTAGGGGAAAAGAGGAGTAACTTAGTTTTGTTGGGATTTAGGATTAGACATTGGTTGAGTAGCCATTTTACAACCAAGTTAAAGGTGTCTTGGTTTATTGTGGTAAGATTTGTTGGGTTGGTGGCAGAACAAATCAAGGTGGAATCGCCTGCATATTGAATGCAGGCAGCCTCCGGTATGATTGTGCTAAGATCATTTATAAAGATGGAGAAGAGAAGGGAACCTAGTATTAAGCCCTGGGGGACTCCTAGCCTGATGGGAAGGCATGAGGATAGTTTACCCTTCTACAGGACAGCTTGCTGCCTGTCTTGTAGGTAGGAATCAAACCACTGGAGTGCCTGATTGTCTAATGTGAAGGCCTTCAAGGTGTTCATTAGCATTTTGTGATCAACCATGTCAATCGCCTTGGAGAGGTCTAGGAGGAGTGCAGAGGTAAGTTTGTTATTGTTATGGCTCTGGTTTATAATGTTAGTAAAAGAGAGGAGGGCTGATGTAGTGCTGTGATTTGGCCTAAAGCCATGTTGAGAGTTGGATATCAGTTTGTTCCATGTGAGATATTTCATGAGTTGAATATGAACACAGTTCTCCACAATTTTAGCTAGTGGTGACAAAATAGCTATGGGCCTGTAGTTAGACAGATCAGTGGAACTGCCCCCCTTATGAAGAGGTATGACGTGTGAGATTTTCCATATGGAGGGGATGGAGGCTTCTGATATGGTTCGGTTGATTAGAATTTAGATGGGGTATGCAATTGCATCTGCAGCCTTTTGTAGGTAGTCAGTTGGAAGGAGGTCATCAGCCAGAGTGGTGGGTCTTAGTTTCCTAAGTAGGGCCTTAATGAGTTGAGTGGACAATGGTTGGAAGGTAAAGGATGTATTGGTATAGGTATTGGCAGTATTTGGATTAGAGCCAGTGGGAGTGAGCTGGCTAGCCAAAGATTGCGTAGTTTCAGTGAAAAAGGTGTTAAAAGAGTTATCAATATTCTCTGGGGATTTTTGTTTGGTGGCAGAGGGTGGTGGGGTGATGGTTTGGCCTGGGTGGAGGAGTGTATGAATTCATGCCCAGAATTTTTGTGGTTTGTTTTGGTGTACTTGCTGTAGGTTATGGTGGTATTTCTTTTTATCAATAGTTATAGATTTTTTGGTATCATTTCTTAGTTGTCTAAATTTAAGTTGGTCAGGTAGGGTTTTGGTTGTGCGGTAGATGACCCATGCTTTATTCCTGAGTGTGATTTTGGATTTTGTATCTTTAGTAAGACAACGTGCAACATTGACCTTGGTTCTAATAGGATAATTAGAAGTACAGTGAGTAATTTGGTGTTAAAGTAAGTGACAGCTTCATCTAGGGGGAGGTATTTTAGGGCTGACCAGTTACATACCTTTAGTTCATTGTTAAACCTATTGAGATCAAAGTTTTTGTTGCTTCTTATAGTTTTATAGGTGGGTTGATAGCAGAGGCTAACCTTACATTTGAGTATATAGGTGAGGCAATAATCACTTAAATCGTTAGGTAGGGTGCCTGATGTATAGAGATGTGGGGAGTTTTTGACTAGTATCCAATCCAGGGTGATGTCTTTATTTTGTGATTTACTTGACTTAGTGGGTGAGGATATGGTTTGGATATACCCATGAAAGTTTACATGGGTTGTAATTAAAAGGTAAATTGTACTGTTCATGTTTTACTTGATTTACTTGAAGTGATTGTTATAAAGGTCTTGAACTGAATGTGTATTTTGTTCTGAGGAAGTCTACTTTGGACAAAAGCAGAGAGGAAACATTTGACCACAAATCCATTTGTGGGTCATTGTTATTATGAGTATTGGTGGATTTTTCAAACACAATAGTGCAGGTATTCATGTACCACTTTTTTCATTCTCATCACAGGTGACTGGGGGCTTGTTCTCTGTCCCCTACACAACCTGATGTCAGTGCCTCTTCAGACTCTGATGATGATGGCCACAGTGAGGCACAGGTGGAGGTGCTGGGGGCTGAATCTGTCACAGAGGTAGACATCCCTCTTCTGCCTCCATTGTCACTGCACACAGTTAGCATGCCCACACATACCCTGTCCCCAGAGGCCACAGATATTGAATAATCAGAGGGTGGGGACATTGAACAGGCAAGTGTGGCAACTATGGTTCCAGTGAGTGTAGACATTGGCCATAGCCAGAGATTTGGTAAGGTCCCATACAGATGGATTGAGAGCGGAGCTTGTAGGAGGCCTGCTGTCCATCCACAACCTGTTGCAGGTGTCACATCATGGGTCACTTGGCACATGTTTCAGGCCATCATGGAGGCACAGGCATGTTCTGAACAGAACACCAGATGTATGCTTAGGGTTATGGATGCAGCACAGTCTGACATCCATGACTGTCTCCACTGCATTAGGGACACCCTGGATCAGTTGACTGATGCAGTGGACAGAAGGTGGGCTGAGCAGTGTCTGTCTTGGACCGCACATTGTATGTGCTGGAACGTGTGGTTGAAGTTGAGCATCAGACTCATGGACGTAGGGCAGCAACCCCATCTGCTGAGAGTCCACGTGGCTATGCACAATCACACTCCCATAGTGGCAGTACATCCAGTGCTACACAGAGGAGTGTACTGTTCATACTATGACATGGCAGGCCATGGGCCCATGGTTCTTGGCATTCCCATGGAGGATATGGTCCCAGCAGACAGCAGTCACCATCAGGTGCTAGCACCACTTCTGACCTTGGGCATGGAGGTGCCAGTGCAACTCCTGGCAGAGCCATTTCTCATGTTTGGGGCCAGAGACAGTGAACTGTCAGCTCTACCATGTATGGCCCAAAGCTGTCCAACATACACACATATAGGGCTATCACTGAGCTTGACTATGTACATGCACACACTCACACATCACTGTCAAATACAGGTCACCTACAGACATACATGGCACCTTTCCATGGTCCATCTTACCTGGTCCCCTTCCTGACTCACACACATGCTGTCAACTGTTTGGGTCGGCCTAGGCATCCTGCACCTGCACACAGCACCCTGTGCAAGTGATGATACCTGTGCCACATCCCTGTCATCCTCGCCATCAATGCAGGGAAATGAAGCTATGTGCCTTATGCACAGGTTGACTATATTACTTAACATGTACTGTGTAATGCAGTTTTGTTTTGCCATGCCACTTGCAGTGGTTAACAACAAATACTGCATGCTGGCATTTGTCACACGTATGCCATATTCTTTGGTGTACCTTATGTTGTATGATATAATGGCTGTATACTTGCATGATGACAGGTGTGTCACAGACCTGTTTATATGTTTGTTTCAGGGGTCTGTTGGGCTAATTTATGGATACACAGCAGCAATGAAGCAGCACAGGATGGCATGTCAGCACAGCAGGAATATGTCTTCAGCAAGGTACAGCACTATAAGTGTATGGCTCCATCGGTTCATATGTGTATAACAGGCTAACAAAGACAATGGCGGCATTCAGCATACACATGCATCCCTAATCTGCGAACAGGTCTGCTACCCTTGATATGTTTCACCAAGGTTTTGGGAACTCACACATTTATTCAAACAAATTACTGGAGCCACCACGATGGTAAAGAATCTTTAATTATAAAAACAGAACGAGCGCTTTCACGCACCTAAAAAGTGCGCTTCATCAGGTTACAACAATTCATAAAATACTACTGTTTTTATATATATCCATGCCCCAGTTAATGAGCCTTAGTGGCGGGAAAACAGTTCTAATTAATCAATTTAAAAAATCAATTAGATATATCCTAGGCAACCTTAAGACCAAGGCCTACGGTGCATATAATATTGACATATCCTATAATACAAGTTCTGCCAAAGAATGCAAGTGATCGTATATTTACTCAATAAAAACCACCTTGTTATTAAGTATTTAAAATCAGAACCTGAGTTCTATTATAGTATATTCACTAATAACATTTCTTATATATTAAAACATTCTATGAACGAAACGGAAAAAGGAAAAGAAGGGGGAAGGAGGGAAAAGTGGGAAGGGGGGTGGGGGGGGAGGGGAAGGAAGGAAGGAGGGAAAGGAGGGGGGGGACGGAAAACTAAAAAAATAATGACAGAATAAGAATAAATAACAAACATGGTATAAAAATAGCAAACTCATATTTAAATGTAGTCTGTATAAATTATAATCACTTTTATTCAGTAAGACCATCAGTATAAAAAAGGATATGTTTATCCAAATCAATAATATAACATATTTAATAACATGCTAAGAGCAAAAAACAGAGGAAAGTTCTTTCCAAATGATAAGAGTGACCCATGAGGGAGTAGCTATCTTATTCAGTGATGTCATAAGAGTGTAAAATTAATTACTTTATCTAGACCATGATGTATTTTAGATACGGAAATATAAGGTCACAGAAGAGCTGGTCTAATACTGAGTGAGGTATTGAGGCCAGGTTCTAAATGTGCCCTGAGTGTTAAAATCCATCTCAACTCATATAATTCTAGTGTGCCTAATGTATCACCTTCCCTTTTGTTAGGGTATAGAATCTGAAGAACTCTAAATCTAAAACTATGGGCTGGAAACATCTGACAGTGTCGGGCTAGTACATTATTTTCATTCATTTTCCCTATATCGTATATGTGATTGTACACCCTATCTTTAAATCTACGTGTTGTCAAGCCCACGTAAAATACATCACAACAGTCACATGTTGCTAAATAAATTACATTGGTGGTGTTACATGTGGCATAAAAATTGGGGGTAAAATTCACACCTAGTTCCCTGTTTATATAATTCTGTTCTTTTGTTATATATTTGCAGATGCAACATTTATTGCAAGGAAATGTTCCTTGTCTAAAGTTGGTTCTTAAATCTTTAGGTATATAAGAAACTCTTTCTTTACATAAAATCCTTTTTAAGTTGAAACAATTACTATATCTGAACCTGGGATAGTTACCTACTATGTTCATCATTTCTTTATTTATATTTAGCAGTTTCCAGTTCTTAACTAAAATATCTTTAATATGCTTGACATCATTAGAATATTTGATGTCATAATATATTATACTTTTCTGAAATCTGGTATAATGTCCATTTGAGGGCCTACTCATAAATCCTCTTTTTGAGGCATTCAGACTATCATTTCCATGGTTCATAATTAATTGATTCGGATAACCTCTTTTTATAAAGCATTGTCTCTGGAAATCTAAGAGGCGTTCTTTTTCCCTATCGGTATTACAGAGTCTAGTAGCCCTCTCCATCTGATTTTTAACTACATTTGGAAAAATGTGCCTAGGATGCATACTTTCATAGTGTAATATTCCATTTTTCCAACAGGGTTTCCTATATAATGATGTAAAAAACTCATTTTTATCATTTTTAACTATAGTGATGTTACCTGTGCCACATCCCTGTCATCCTCGCCATCAATGCAGGGAAATGAAGCTATGTGCCTGATGCACAGGTTGACTATATTACTTAACATGTACTGTGTAATGCAGTTTTGTTTTGCCATGCCACTTGCAGTGGTTAACAACAAATACTGTATGCTGGCATTTGTCACACGTATGCCATATTCTTTGGTGTACCTTATGTTGTATGATATAATGGCTGTATACTTGCATGATGACAGGTGTGTCACAGACCTGTTTATATGTTTGTTTCAGGGGTCTGTTGGGCTAATATATGGATACACAGCAGCAATGAAGCAGCACAGGATGGCATGTCAGCACAGCAGGAATATGTATTCAGCAAGGTACAGCACTATAAGTGTATGGCTCCATAGGATCATATGTGTATAACAGGCTAACAAAGACAATGGCGGCATTCAGCATACACATGCATCCCTAATCTGTGAACAGGTCTGCTACCCTTGATATGTTTCACCAGGGTTTTGGGAACTCACACATTTACAAGCTGTGGTGATGGTGATGACCCATCTACAAATATTCTGTGTCCAGTACAGACAGTTTCCTGACACCAGTTATGACTGGCATGCTTTGCATCCCAGTGTGTAACCTGCACATGATGTGTGTCACAGCAGATGAGTGTTTCACATGCATGGAGGGGCCTGTTTCATGTAGGGTGTACTGTCTGTGTTACATACCTGTCTCTCCAGCATGTACTATGTGTACCGCAGTGATGTCGTAGGTGTGTAGAACAGGTGAGACATGTGCTAGTTTGGTCATGGGTACGCAGGAGGTACAAAGTGGGATCCAACACCTCCCTGTTTGGAACCAGACATATCCCTTCCAGAACATTTAAGGGACAGACTACACATGTACGGTTGTGACACAGACTCTATAGGGCATGTTATCTTGCTAGGTATTGGTGTACCATGGAACCTGTGTGGCTGCTACAGTTGTAGAATATGTCTGTGTAGTGACATGTTAACGGTGTCATTGCACACAATGATAGCTGTGATGACTGCCACATTCAGTATAGCAGTGACAGGCTTTACATCGCAAGCCTGTTGATCTAAGGTGTACAACAGTGAATGTATCCCCACATCTTACCAACCAGTGATAGTCAAAGGCTAAATTACTCTCTGTGTCCATAACTCTATGTGTAATGGCTCAACTGTATGTGGTGTGCAGACACTACAATATTTTGCAGGGGTGGATGATGTCCCACAAGATAGTACTGTGCAGTCATTGTCATTTAGTCTTTACCAGTGGCTCAAAGTACAACTGACTATGTCTTAGGCCATCTTGGATACCTATTGGTTCTGTGTGGGAGTCTGCCTATTGGGATCTGTCACAATCACCTGCTAATGTACTCAGTCAGAGGTCACTGGCACTGGCTGTGACTGCAGGGAGGGAAAAGGTAGATGGGGTACGCCAGCAATGGAGGATGGTAAACGCCACTTGTGACTGGTGTCGTTGCAGAGCAGGTCTCCCACTGCTATCTTCCCAGAGTATGACTGTCAAACATTTGCTTATCCACCAGCTGACATAACACTTTGTACATGACATACACAGTTTCCAGCATAGCCTACTGGCCTAATATAGTCATACACCTTGTCAGGGCATGATGGAGTGAGACATATGTCTGACATCCATTGCACAGTGTAACACTCAGTGGGCTCCACCAGTTACAGCTGGTAGGCATGATCTGGCCTTGAGCAAAAGTAACAGTGTTTGGTCCAGTGTCACTAGGTGTACGACAGTGTCAGTGCTCATATCCATGCTAACTGCTATCATGGCATTTCAGGTGACATGACTGACCACTTGGCACTACCTGATAGTTATCCTCCTTGCAAGTAAGTGTTGCAGTTACTTCCAGCATGTTGCAAGAAGAGAGTAATGCAAGGTGTCTGTACAGAGCACAGACAAACACATTAGGAAAGTGTAATATGTGCACACTCTATTGCTTAGTCATGCTGTGGCTCACTTGCCCAAAGGATATCTAGGTCTTTACCTGCAATACCCTGCAGTACGGCTGTGACATCCCCACATGGAAGACCAACATAATGCATCATGTGTTTACCAATATGGGTGACCAGTACAGCACCCCCCCCCAGTATTAGGTCCTCCCTGGTGGGATCTAGCCCCAGATCAGTCTCATTAGAACTACCGGCCTGCACACCCCCCTTGCAGACAATACAAACATATATGTCAAGACAGACATTTATTATCTCCTGTTGGATGGATGACATAGAGTGAGTGCAACCCCCATTCAGATGGGACCGGCAAGTATGTAGAACTCTACAGCCATGCATTATGTCCCCAGCATTACAATAACATGAACTCGGCTGCACATGACAGGAGGGACACAGGCTTATCATGGCTCAGCAAACCTGACTGGTGGACAACTGCCATTATCAGGCTGTACAATAACAGGTAGACAGTGATGTGTGACAGTTGGGATGAAGGTGCCCCCCTTACATGGAGGCACTACCTCTTCAGCTAAAAGAAGCACATAGTGTTGTTGTGATGCTGAGTATACATGGTAAGTGACAAAATAGCCACCTACTCAAAGCAGAACCACAACACACAGTGTACTTACATGTCTGACCTCAAAGGACAGGTCCATATTGTCAGTGACTGTATACATCATGATGCCACATATGATGGGTCTTCACTCATACATAACCTGTACTCCCACAATGTCTGTGTCAGCTACATTTCCTTGGTTCACCACATGTGACACATGACATTCCTACATCCTGTCACATAACTTCCATATTTACAGACCAGTTTGTAAATGGCCTCTCAGTGGAGGATACATACCATCTATTGCACATGCTAACATTCCAAGCTGAATCCTACATGTGATCTGACCAGCTGAGTGGACAATGGCAACTGTTATACCCTTGCACAGAGGTGGTGCATCCACTGACCGACATAACTATGCACCTCTTTGTCTGGGTATCCATATCTGTATTCCCATAGGGGTGATCATCATGGAGCTGATCAGCACACATATATGTGTTCTACACACAGTTGACTGTACACAGTTTGGATATGTGACAGGTGGGCATGACTGTTACACATGATGGACATTTCTGAGGCAGTGTCCATGGACCTGGATGAGGGTACATCAGGGCATTCAACCCCCTAGACTCAGCCAAGCCATCTGACTATATCCCCCGCTCTGGCAACATTTACAAAGCACCCACTTAGACATCCATGATACTATCATTGTAGGGGTCACGAAGTGGCCCATTGCTGGCACACATATGCAACATAGGGATGTTTACCTCCAACAGCTGATCTGCCAGCAGCAGTGTTCAACAGGCTGCAGTCTTGGGTCTCTACTAGAATCCATTCAACCATAATACACACAACTACTGACTGATTGTGGCTGACAATGTTGGCTGATGCCTACAAATTGTGAGCACTCATAGAGTCTCTGTGATATGCCACTATCCTGCAAGAGAGTATTGCAAACACATGCCTGTTGACATTATAATGGTTATAAACTCCATGCAAATATATATGCAGCATCACTTCCATCAGTTAGACCTATGTACCTGGTAAGTAGCACATCAGTCGCAATATGTGATGTCCATACTCAGGGGTGAAAGAACTGGGCACATACACTTGGCTACACAGGTTTACACCTATTGTGCCTCAGATAACCCTGTCTCTTCAGTGGTATGGCAAGAATCATATGGCATAGCTGAGGCCACAGTCACCTGTATGTGACATGCTCATAACCTCCAAGTACTCTTCCCTCAGCATGCCAATATCTGAGTGCAATTTCCATTTGGTGATGTATCTTTCCAAGCAGTACTAGCAATTGCACACAACAGTATGGCCACTCACAAGGTCATTTCACATCTCTGGTATGTGTTCAATGTGGATTGTCTGCAATGAGTGTCATTGTCATCTGTGGTATATAGACTAAACAGAGATGATCTGTGCCTTGCATACAGGGCGATGTGTGCCCTGCTGTATTGCATATGCTGCCTATCTGTTGGAGGCACAGTAGATGGATAACACACTGTAAGGACATTAACCTCAAATGTGACATTGATACAACATGCTTGTGGGAGAGATTTGTCTAGAAGACTTAAACACACCCTTGAAACAGAACCCTGCCTAATGGCACACAGAGCACCTCTGTGCACCTCA
This sequence comes from Protopterus annectens, assembly GCF_019279795.1. Lineage (NCBI taxonomy): Eukaryota > Metazoa > Chordata > Ceratodontiformes > Protopteridae > Protopterus > Protopterus annectens. Next base: position 931,455,645 of record NC_056732.1, on the reverse strand, counting down.
CCACATGCCATCTGTATGAAGGTCTGGGTGACCATTATCTCAGCACAGGGGCATCTGCTTGTGTCCTTTGTGGACTGGGGCAATATGTGCTGATCCTGTAACTATGGGTATAAAGATGTCTATGATTGTGTGGGCTGTATGGCCATTATGCCAGTGATGTTCAAAGGTCCTATGGTTACCAAACATGATGTAAAATGTACTAACAGGCTCACACACAACCATGGCTACACTGAGGCTAGAACCACTTCCAATCACTGTGTACGGGACATGCCAAGGCACACACATAGTGCAAGATGGCTGTATGTAGAGGAGAAAACTTACCTCTGTATTGGTACATTACAGGTCGCAGTACGTGATGCATGATACACACCTCATGTCTGCTAGTACTATCAGTTCAGGACATACTATGCTTGATGATATCAGCAGGCCTTGTTGTGGTCAGTCATCAGGGGACCACATTACATGCTACAAACAAAATACTGCAAAACCATACCTATGCCACCAAGATGAAAATATTTAAGCCATCAGGACACACACACACACACCACTTAGCCTGCAGTGAGATTATATACCCTAACTATCTAGTCTTACACACTGTAGATCACAGTATTTATCACATGCACCATGGCTTAAGTCCTGATGCTATGCTGTCAGCTGGTAGTCTTAAGGTGAATGATATCATCAGGCCTTGTAGAAGAAGGCAGTGCGGAAGTCAGCAGCAAGTAACAGGGCCAAAACGTGCATAACCATTGCAGGTGAATAGCCCATGAGGGCATGACAGTTGTTTTGCAGGGATATATACACACACTCACCACATAGCCTGTAGTGAGATTAGAACCCCTACCTATCTAGTCCTACACACTGTAGATTACAGTATTCATTGCAAACACCATGGCTTAAGTCTTAATGCTACACTCTAAGCTGGTAGTCTTAAGGTAGATGACATCATCGGCCCTTGAAGAAAAGGGCAGTGTGGAAGCCAGCAGCAAGTTACAGGGCTAAAAAGTGCAAGATCATTGCAGATGGATATTCCATGAGGGCATGGTAGTTGTTTTGCAGGGGTATACACACACACCAACACACACAGAGTAGTTTGCAGTGAGATTAGAACCCCTGCATATTTAGTTGTATTCACTATAGATCACAGTACTTATTGCATGTGTCACAGGTTAAGTCTGTTGTATATGTGATTGCAGGCACAGTACTTGTGCATTATACAAACTAGGCTTGTGCTGAACAGCATCTGTGGTCTGCAGATTGATATTGCTCCATACTGTTATCTGCATCTAGTATCCTAGCAGTAGGATAACTGTTATTATCCTAGCTATGTGTGTACATTTACCAGTATGGCCATATGTGGCTGTGGACAAGAACAATGTGCCCTGTCCATGCATCCATTGACAACATCATACATTACACTACCTGCTTACCTGTGTCTCTAAGTGGTGACATCCAGCAGGCAGAGGGTTCTGTAGGTAACTGGATTATATACTGTTGCACCCTTAGTTTGGATCCTTTGAGCAACAGTATGGATGTATGATAGTGAAGATTTACTCACCAGTATTAGTGCATGTAGGACAATACAGATATCCACACACATATTTCTGTAATTAGCAGGGATGTATATATAAATGCACCTGTGTGTGTCTATGATATGTATATGTGTTATGTAGATATATGAGGAGAGTCTATGTATCAGTGTGATATATATATATATATATATATATATATATATATATATATATATATATATATATATAGCTATATACATCTGTATATATGTATTTGACACTACATAGCGATATATATACTGTGTATGTGACAGAAAGATACTGACAGATGGATATGTATACGTATAAGTCTGTATGTACAGATATATGTATACATAACATGTCAGTCTGCTGGCTGGGCAACAGAATTGTGCTCATTTTAACTAAGTGTTTGGGCATGCCTATTGTGACCACCAGTACTTATACAGTGACTCCAGGCCACACTTACCTGTACTCCAGTCTGGGATTTTGTATGTTACAGACTATACCTCTCAACTGTCCAGAGTTTCACAGAATGCCCAGAGTTTTGGCTCATGGTCTGTTCCTCATAAAATTTGTGGTTTTCTGGCAAATCATTTGGATGAACTTAGGACTGAGTTCACTAAATAGTTACACACCTTTGAGTGTTTGACTTCAAATCCTTTAGAACATTGTCTATTGAAACACACACACTGTTATTTTAGCAACATTTTACATTTATGATAGCAGTATTTAACATATGCCCCTATTTGTGGCCCTTTGTTCCCCCCATTTTGTCAGGCTTTGAACAGATTTCTTGCACTAAGAGGTTGAGAGGTATGTTACAGACATTAATATCTGTCCCTGTTTCTGTAGTACTACACATTACTCTAACTGTCCACAGCATTCCCCAGCTGTCAGCAGTACTTAATATGTGACTCAGGTTCATAATGTTACACCACACACAGACTGACAGTCTGTGAAAACACCAGCATAATAAAACCTCACATGCAAAAGATGTGCCTACTTCCAGATTAGAAGCATCCACAATATCACCCATGCTAACATCCCTAGTCCACTGACCCACACAGGCTGCCAGAGTGTACTTAAGTTCTATGTTGCAGCTCTGAGATTGCGTGGTCTGCTGATATACTATTGCTAACTTACTGTTAAAGCAGTTATATGGGAACACTGCTGTGATGGGTGTGAGGGAACAATAGCACATGATCTGCTGGGATAGGCAGTAGTCCAAATATCATGCGACTCCACTGTTTAACAACTCCCTTGCCTGATGTAGTGCATATTCCAAACATGAGGCCTGGTGATTATGAGAGAACACATACTATTGGACTGAGTACCAGTTGTTCCATGTGTATGTTACTTCTGTCCACATAGCCCACTATATTTCCATGCATAAATGCAGCAGATCCATACATACGATAGCATATTATAGCAATCCTTATAAATAGTGTGCATGTTAGAAACTTACCTTGCGAATGCATCAGTCGACAGGACTGTAGTTCAGGGCTGACTCTATGTGATGCAAGCAGAACACAGCCAATACATGGATATGTACAGATTGTGTGGCTTGTCTGGCATCAACAATTTTACTATATGTATGTGAGTCAGAGTAAGGTGTCAGTCCCTAGGACCCTAGGTTGTCAGTGAATGTGCTATGCTTTGTCTTATAGCCAAAGTCATGGCATACTGTGCACTCCTACGTCTGCCTACAGGGGTATCATCAGGGGGTTTCTCCTCCGAGTCCTCATGTGACCGTGGCTCTGGTGATGTAGGAACTGGTGTGGGGGCTGTGTATCCCTTCCCTTTGCTGATCCTGTTGCAGCTGTTTCCACAAGATCATATTGTGTAGCATAGCACATGCTATGAACATATGAGTACATGTGACTGGACGGTATTGCAGGTCTCCACCAAATGTATCGGGACACTGAAACTGTGACTTCATAAGCCCAAATACATGCTCTGTGATGTCCCTAGTTTGTGCATGTGCCTCATTATGGTGTTCTTCAGTGGGTGTGTGCATTTCTGGTGGGTGTCATCATCCAAGGTTCCAGTGTGTAGCCAGCATCCCCCAGTAAATGGCCATGTGGGATGTCTCCCCCTAGCAAACATCTGGTACAGCTGTGATGCATGATAGATATGGGAGTCATAATAACTTCCAGGGCTGCCAGCACACACATTCATGATAATCCCCTGAACATTGCACTTGACCTGGTAGTTGATGGAGTGGTACCCCTTGCAGTTGATGTAGATTCAACCGTCCTCACTGGGTGGTGACTTGGTGTGTACATAAGTGCAATCTATGGCACCCAGTACCTCAGGGTAGTGTGCTACATGGTAAAAGTGTTGCATATCGCTGGCCCTCACCTCAGTGGTGAGGGGAAAATAAATGTGCTCACTGACATGTGGTAGCATGGCATCCAGGAACTGGTAGAGTACCCTGAAAGCAGGTGCCTGTGAGACCCCCATTATGTTCCCAGTTGGTCTATGGAAAGTACTTGTATTTACTATCCTAAGGACTACACATACCTTTGTTTCCACTGAGATGGGTTGCCCTCTGTTGGCTCTGGGTCTGAGTTGAGGGTGGCAGAGCTCAGTGAGCTTTTGCAGTATGTCCCTCTCCAACATGTAGCACTCTTTAATCTCCAGCTCATGTAAATCCTGGAAGGTTACCCTGGGCCTGAACAATCTTCCCCTTCTCTGCCTAGGCCAATTGTCAGCAGCAGCAGCATTGACTTCAGCATCTAGCACATACAGATGTAGCAGACCTGCAGCAGCCCCTAGCATTCTCTCAGTTAAAATTCCCAAGTCTGTATTCCAATGGTGCAGAGCATTGGGAAAAATCAGATTGCAGGGTGTATGCATACTTTATAGTGCTCTGCTGTAGGCGAAGACTGTGTGATTGGCTACCTATGATGCATTCCACCTGCCTAGTATATCATTAATATAATTTAATGGCCCTAGTTTAAGTTAAACAGAGATTAAAATTAATTAATATGTCACTGGGTTTTAGATACAATCAGCAGTGTGGTGTGGCATGCAAACACGCGCCCCACAGGTAAACAAAGCTTAGCAGTCAGTGTATACACCCCCACAGCCTTCCATGCTCATCAAAGTGGCAGGCTGCTCAAACACACGGAAACATGCTCCCCTTAGCTAAATATAGCTTAGAAGTGAGTGCACACACCCCGTTGCAAGGATGCGCTCAGTACTGCGGTGCGCCATGCAAATAGGATGAAATAAGCTTATAAGTCATTGAGCACACCCTCCCCTGATGTCAGCTACCTCCACTGTAAATAACAAAATGATTCTCTACCTACATGAAGGGGATATGCGGACATTATCACCTCTTTGTGCTAATCAGTAACTCCACCTCATTTGCATATGGATCCATGCTCACAGCCTGGAAACTACACACTTCTCAGCCCCACCACGTTAGCAACAGAACCAATGCACTACTGCAGATACTCCATGTAGGGTCTTGTAACACATTTCTTCCACATCATATTCATTTTGTTTTTTTCCACTTTTTTTTATTTTTTTATAAAACATGTTTGCGCACTGAGGAGCATCATACAAACATGTCCAGATTATTAAAAAAATAAATTTAATTTAACTTATTTCCTTTAATTTGTCAGACACACAGAGGATAGTTTTGATCATATCTGTATAAGCTATGCCATTTCTGTCCCTCTATCTTCATTTTTACAGCTCCTTTTGTCTATCTATATTCCTGTACAGGGAAGTTTTCCATGTATACTACAGACACTGACATGGGGTCTTCAGAGCTGCCTCGCTGCTTGCTGGATCACTCTACCTGCCTCATTTGCATGAGATTCACCTGCTTATGAGGTGATTTGCATGCCATGGAAGTTTCTGTGTTGGCACCCTCATGAGCGCCGCTCAGCAGCACTTACTGAATCTAAAAATGTTCGGGGCCATGTTAGCAGCATGGCGCGATGCTTACATGGAAAAAAAATATGTAGGCTTCATTAAATCCCCCCCCCCCCATGTTTTTACATCTATAAGGGTTTCACATACATTGAAAAAGGTAGTTAAAGTGCAGGGTGCCAGGTGGGCTGCAGGCATGGTTGGGACACATACTTTTAGGAAATGGCACTGCAGGCACTGATCAACTTATAAAGCAAGTCATGCTATAGGTGCAAATGAGTTAACAGACATATATGGGCTAAAGCAGTCAGTAATTACCTGTGATTCTATAAAATAACCCTAGGCTAGCAAAGCTTGTCAGATACATTTCAGAAGCATGCCTAGGCTTAAAATGCCCCTGTGGGGTCATTAGTCCAGTAATCTCCTATGAACCTATGGACTTATGAACTTAATCTATCCCTTTCCCTAGCCCTAAATCAAACCTTAACATACAAACACACACATCAATAGTTAATGCCAAAACTTTTAGTATTTCCAAAAGCTTTGACATTAAATAAAAGTCCCACTTACTTCCAAGGCAGCACAACTTACAACCATAGTAAGACTTGTTGAGCTGACTGTTTGATAGTACCTAAAGTTGAAAAACATGTCTTTAAGTTTAAGGCAACAGCAGTATACTCTGTTTGAGAGACATGCATTCAACAAGGTATATATATATATATATATATATATATATATATATATATATATATATATATATATATATAGATATAGATATAGATATAGATATACCCTATACATAATATATGCACTATATACATAAATGATATGTATATATACTTTTAGACACATGTAGGTATACTGTATAACTAATGAACTGAACCATATTAATAAAAGAAAAAATCCTATATCAAAAATAAAGATAAATGTCTAACATCTGCAGATTTAAGCAAGGATTTATAGACAAAAAGAGTATTTCACAATACAAATTAATCAGGGTTATTGGTTGTGTATGGAGTAGGGGTAACAGTAAGAAATACTTAGCACTGTCTGCAGTGCATACAAATGACCAAATAATCACATGCCAATGAGAAACATCATGCAAACAAGGCATATAATGTATGCAAATGATGACATGAAAATGGCAAACACACAAGGGTAACACTACACTGTGGCATCCAGCTATTTTAAACGTGATTTGTGGTGTGTGTCTCAGGAGGGGTCCCTATCAGTTGATCGAGTTTTCAAAAATTTGAAATTCATATGGTTGTGACCATATGATCAAGTTTTTTTAAACTTGCAGCTTTTGAATGAAGATTGCAGTGCGGTGCAGTGCAGAGTGGGAAATTTACCCTTTTTCCTCACTGTAGTGCAATCTTGAGGTTGGCATATTTAATTTGCAGGGGGTTTGGGGTGTGCAACCCCCACATGGTGGTGCAGGGGGGCTTGCCCCTTGAAAAAAGGTAGATTTTTGTATTTTTTTTTCAGGAACCCTATCATATGGTCTGGACCATATGAATTTTGAGTTTCTGAAAACTCGATCATCTGACATAGACCCCTCAGAAGCAGTGCCACGAGTAACACTAACAGTAGAACGACAGCATGTGTTAACAGCCATGATTGGAACCAGAGCCTGCGGGGATGAGCATAGCAATCATATGAGCCAATGTAGGAGTAGAAGCAGCTCCAGACATGCCAAGACCTTGCTGACCAGCAGATTGTAAACCATTTCTGTGTGGACAGGGAGACTGTAAGGGAACTTGTCAAACTGTTTCACTCACAAGTGGAAAGGAAGGGAATACATGATATCCTCAATCCTCTGGATAGAAAAGTACATGTAACTTTAACAAGTTTAGCTGCAGGGCTCTTTTGTTGACTAATGGAAGACACGTTAAGGATATTGCAGGCATTGCACATGAAAATCTTAAACCACTTCCTCATTATATTATTGCATGTAGGAAAAGGACAGGAATGGACAAGACCATGTAAGTTCTTTACAACCTAGCCCATTTCTTGGGAATCACTAATTGCACACATATTGCCATCAAAGCTCCAGCTGACTCATGAAGACAGTGACACATCAATAAGAAAGTCTTTAACTTTAAGATTTTTTTTCTTTTTTGTCCCTTTTGACTTCTCATCATCAGCCCCCTTTCATGTAATGGACCATTCATTTCCCATGACTGTGGCAAGTTTAGCCTGGGGTGGCTATTATTTGGGCAGCCATCAGAGATGATTTATAATTTGCTATTTGCTCCCATTCATAGTCAGCAAAGCACCAGGGAGTGACATGCAGTGGAATGATTACAGAAGCTGTCACTTCACTTCCTCAAGGGAAATTTCCTCCAAACAGGCTGCTGAACTGACTTCGATTGCCTCCAAGTGTGCACAAACTTTCACAACCTCTAGGAGAGGTGAGCAAGCTACCCCTCTTAACATCTCCCCTCCATGCCTGTATCCTGCAGTGCTGAGTCTACTTATCAAGACCTTGTCACCTTGGGCACAGTAAGGGCTCTATCCATCTGCACTACAGAGTCAGGCTATGGCCAACACAAAAGTGTGTTATGAGGAGGCTGCCCACAAGGTCCTCTGTTTGATAGGTGCACACATATGCTAGAGTTACAAATCTATATCCAAAGATATAATGAAAGCAAGGTGCAAGCCACAGGAAATGTCACATTTGTTGTATATTGTAAGCAGTACTTGATATGCCTTATAGCCTAGTCACCAACCCCATACACAAACCCTAGGCCATGCAGGAAATGGCTTATAACACATCCAATACAAAACATGAAGCATAAAATGAAGTGTGTCTTTGGATTGCTGAAGTGATGCTTCTAATGTCTCAACACCTCAAAAGAGGCATGCAATATAGTGCAGACATCAGAAGTAAGACTTTTGTTGTGTGTGCTATGCTGTACTACATGGTATGTGCAAACAGGTGGAGTACCAGCTAGATATCTTTGCAGGGCCTTCCATTCTAATTGCAGAAGCAGAGAATGGCAGTGTGGAGAGTCAGGGAAGAAATATGCAGCAGTGATGCCACAACCAAGGAAGAGGCTGGAAAAGAAGCAGATTATGTTCAACAACAAAAGGGCCATAACACAGGTAACACAAAATAAAAAGACTGATGCATTATCATACCCAGTCTGTGTACAACAGTGCATGGGCTGGCCATGCTGTGCATCTGATATCATAATACCTGCTCAGAATAGGGGGTAGCAAGGGCAAAGTCATTATTATTTGCACACATATGTTCACAGGGGAAGGGGAAGGGGTAGCCCCATGAGACCATATATGAACATCCTGTTTGGATATTCCATGCATTGACTTGGAGGAGCAGCAATAGCCATGACCTGGAGGATACCCACAGCCAGAAGTGGCATGCTGTGCAGCCACCAGTTATACTGATGTTATACAACACTGATCTGAGGTTGGGGCAACCTATTCCCATCCTTCTTGCATTTGTACCCTCCCATGGTCTTGGGCTGCAGTGTATGTGGAGCCAGACCAGAGAAATTATCAGCATGACTCATGGAGGCACCTATGGAAACAACATTTGCCACCAGTGACCTAAGCAGTATTGCTTGACCCATTGTCCTATACTCAATATCACCATGCAGGTGATGCACATCATCTCACAAACTACAGAGTACACTCACCATCTCCATGATGCTCTTGGTAGCAGGCGTCTAGCACATCTGCTGGATAATGCTGTATTAGTTGATAAGAAAACTAATAGTAATAAAAATGTTCTACAAAGAGATACTCAAAAATTTCCAACTTCTACTACTAAGTCTAGATGAAGCTTTAAATGTAATAGTTGTACCTTCTGTAGATTTATTTTTGAAGCGCCATTTATTGCCCTTGAACATTTACCTTATACTATTAGATTATTTGGTCAATATATTTGTAATACTAAGGGGGTAGTATATATTGCCATTTGCTCTACATGCCCAAGTTCTATGTAGTTATGATTACAAGAACGTTGGGCATAAGAATTAAAGAACATGTTTATGCCATAAAGAGTAAGGACGAAAATAACACATTGTATAAGCATTCCATTAAGTGTGTTAACTTCAAAAAATTATTGTTTGCTGTATTGGGTTTTTTATGTGAAGATAGGAGGTGAGGTAATTTTATGAATGTAGTTGCTAAAAAAGAGACAGAATGGCAGATAAAATTAAGTGCTGATTTCCCACCAGGATTACATGATTTCATTAACACCAAATGTTTTTAGCTGACAGGAAAGTGGCCATTTAAAATAGTGTTTTTCTACTAATTTCACTTCATTGATATTCAGTGTTAAACTCTTAGCCTAGAAGGATTCTCTGTATTTATAAGTGTTAGTCACATATCTTTGAATTTATTACTGCTCAATACCTGAGTTGTTTGGCTTCCTCTACATACCTACAATCAACTGCATTACTAGCTGAGTTAAGTACAAACTTGCAGTGTTAAAGATTGTATTGCATTTTATTTTTCTGTCTATTTAATTGTTTCATTGAATATTGTGGTCTGTGTCTCTCTGTAGTTATTTATTTTTCTGTTTAATTGTTTCATAGAATACTGTGGTCTCTCTCTCTCTCTCTCTCTCTCTCTCTGCAGTTAGTTTCCTGACCTCCCTCCCTGTTCTTGTTGTGGTATTAATCTTGATGGCTTTGGAATTGCCCGCCCCTCCTGTAAATTTTTATTTGAACACTCCTCCTGGGTCTATCTCATTTGCTCACTCAACCGAGTACAGTGAGATTATATTTTGACTTCAGACACTCCTAACAATCCCATCTGTTCAGCTCTATCCCAGCTCTATTCCAGTCTAGTGTCACTAGCTCATTCTACCTAATACAGAGAGAACATTTGTGAAGGGCAAGCCACTTAGGTTCTTAATTTTGAATCATTTTCTGTTTCTCCTTTCTCCCTTTCCACTTTCCAAAAAAAAAAAATTCTAAGCTTGTTTCCTGCCTTTCCTGTAATTAGTCTAGTCCAGATACAGATTTGCTGTAACCAGGACTGTTTGTAAGTTTCTGAGCCCCTCAAGCCTTTCTGTGTTGGAAGGAAGCCTTCTAGTTTACCAGTGGGAGTGGTAAGCACTAGGTAGCCCATCTACCACAAAAGTGGTTTTTGGCCCAGAAATTGTAGTTTATTGGCCGTTTGGCAGTTTTTCTTTCTCTTTCAACTTACTGGTTTAAAGCCCTGCATTTGCACTTGTTTCCCATCTTTCCTGTAACTAGTCTAGTCCAGATACACATTTGCTGTATCCAGGACTGATTGTAAGCTTATGAGCCTCCCAAGCCTTTCTGTGTTGGAGGGAAGCCTTCTACCTTATCAGTGGGAGTGGTAAGCACTAGGTAGCCTATCTACCACAAGAGTGGTTTCTGGCTCAGAAATTGTAGTTTATTGGCTGTTTGGCAGTTTTCCATCTCTTTCAACTTTCTGGTCTAAAGCCCTGCATTTGCGCTTGTTTCCCACCTTTCCTGTAACTAGTCTAGTCCAGATACAGATTTGCTGAAGCTAGGACTGCTTGTAAGCTTCAGAGGCCCCCACGCCTTTCTGAGTTGGAGGGAAGCCTTCTAGATTACCAGTGGGAGTGGTAAGCACTAGATAGCCTATCTACCACAAGATCCAGGTACAGATTCTTAGTTTTAGCACTTGAATTTGCTTATTCGTGCTCAGCACTTGTTCAGAACTTGTTGTTATCATTAAATAAGCTGCAAATTACAACAGCACTCAACCTTCCTCTTTACCTAGAGGAAAACAGTATTTGTACTTACTTTCCTCACTTGCTTAGAGAAAAACAGGTCTTATACTCACTTTCCTCACTTGTCTAGAGGAAAGTAGTTTTTTATTCAGGCATGTCCAAGGGTCAGCTCCCAGTGTTCTCTCCTGTCTATCTGATAAATCTAGGCATCTTGGGGCAATGTAGCAATTGCCTCATGTACACAGACAACCCTCTCCTCCTACCACCCAACACCACAACCTGTGAGAAATGCACTTATCTAGCCAAACTGTCAGTAAAGCTCTCTCTAACCAAGACTGAACTTGACAGTCAAGAGGAGAAGGTAAACACTTGCACCACACCACACTCATCACATAGTCCCACTAAACCTGCACCACCAAAATCCTCACATAGAAACACAAAAACATTCACAGAGGCTCTCAATAATAATCTGCTCAAGCAACAGAGACCTCCAAAGCAGAAACACAAGCAACTTCCATCCCCCTACACAACCCAAATGACACAAGGCCCACAGATTCAGTGTGCCAATAAACCACAGCCCATAAGGCAAAACAACATACCTGACACACTAGTCATAGGTGACTCTATAGTCAGGCACACTGATGTCCCACTCACCAGGCTAAACAAAAATAAGGTTATTGTCAGCTGCCTGTCAGGTACCAGGATCCACCACATAACCCATGCACTCAGGTCACTCCAGAACAAGTACAAATATGACTCTGTCATTGTCCATGTTGGTGTGAATGACCTGAGACATACCTTCCTGGACTACATGAAAAGAGACATGGGAGAGCTCTCTGATCTTGTAGCACAGGCAGGTAGGACCCTAGCCCTGAGTAGCATCCTGCCATCACCCAGAATGATACCACAGTACAAGGACAAAATGATTGACTTCAACAATTGGCTAAGCTTCTGGTGTCATTCTAAGGGGATCCAGTATCTGTCTGCCTAGGACAACATGGTCGACAAACCATGGTGCTTTGCCAGAGATGGCCTGCACCTGTCACCCCTGGGATTCCAGATACTGGCTAAGGGTCTTACCGCCCCTATAGTGCCTTTTTTAGGCAAGGTTCAAAAGACAAATTCACCACCGTAACAGGAACAGGCAAGCAAAAACTGAGGTTAATGCTACTCAATGCTAGAAGTCTGAATTTCAAAATGCACTCACTCGAGGCACTCCTTAAAATGGAGAACATCAATATCTGTGCAGTGACTGAGACCTGGTTCAAAGCTCTAGAGAGCACCCCTGCATTACCAGGCTATAACTCATACCACACTTTTTGGCCATCTAACCTGGACCAGAACACAAAAGGCGGATGTGTGTCCATAATCATTAAGGATATCCCCACCTCCAGGCTAGTTGTGCAGCATAATGCATCTGAGGTTATCCAAGTGCAACTGACTCTGGGCAAAACTGCAATCCAAATTGTAGCTTACTACAGATCCCCCACCATGCCCCAGGATTCCCACTCCTCTTTTCTTTATATACTGGAAAATATTAGGGTTCAACCAAACACCCTAATAATGGGTGATTTCAACTACCCCACCATTAACTGGGAAAACTACTCATGTACCAACTCGTTTGCTTAACGCTTTCTGGAATTCATAAATTCCAATGCCCCGAATCAACTTATCCACACCCTCACTAGGGGCAACAATATCCTAAACCTAGTCATTACCAACATGAGTGACCGGTGTTCCACACCTGAAGTCAACTCCTCGGTGGACAGATCTGACCATAAGCTAATCACCCTAGATATCTGCATCCCACCCCCACCCACCATTAAGGAAACCACGGTAAAAAAATTTCTCCAAAGCTAACTTCATGCTTCTTAAGAGAGAAGTGGCAAACGTCATGACACCCATGCAGATGGACAATACACTTATGACTGTTGAATCCTACACAAATGCACTCTATAAGCACTTACACATGTACATGGGTCGTGCTATCCCAAACAGAACCAAGAAGCTATCCTCCAAAAAATGAAAACCAATCTGGTGGTCTCCTGCCATAAACAAACTCTACAGCAGAAGGAAGAAACTGTTGCAAAAGAGAGTAAAATCCCATGAGTGGAGCAGCTCCCTGGTCAGCCTTAGTAAGAAACTGAGATCCCTTATAAGATCCTCCAAAGCTAGCTACAAAAACAAAATCACCACTGATTCTAAGGGCAACCACAAAGCATTCTATCGCTATGTCAAGAATCTCAATGGCAACACCCATAGCTGCTCTGAGTTACAGCACAACGTCATGAAAATTACAGAACCAACTGATATTGCCAACATCCTGGCAGATAGGTTCAGTGCTAACTTTATCCTCCTCTCACCCCCTAAAGGGCCCATATCTATACAGGAAGAATGCAGAGTCCCTGTAATCACATCTATGCAAGTAAAAGCTGCGCTCTCTAAAACCAAAAACACAGCATCCATGGGACTGGACAACATCCCAGGCTGTGTTTTACATGAACTTCAAAACGAACTGGCTCCCCACCTAAGCACCATGTTCAATCATAGTCTCACATCAGGCTTTATGCCCACTGAATGGCGCACAGCAACAGTTATCCCACTCCACAAAGGGGGAGCCACCACTGATCCTGTGAAATATCACCCTATTAGCCTGACGAGTCTGGTCTGCAAGGCCATGGAACGTATCATCATGGGACTCATAAACAAAGACATTGGTAACCTCCAAACTCTGGACCCCACCCAGTTTGGGTTTGTGAAAGGCAGATCATGCCTTCTGAACCTGATCGACTCCCTTTCTTTGTATCACATTGAATATTTTTTTGCAGTACCCAAGGTGTGCCTCTGCTGAGCTTTTTCTTTGTCTTATCCAATGCATTTCATTAGCTGCCATTTCTCTTTTCTTAGACAGACAAAGCTAATTTCTGTGCAAACTTTTATGAACTACTTCAACATTTATATCCCTAGGAAGAAGCATGTCTTCTTCTGGGTGATATCTACTTTTTCCCATTTGAAGTGACCTCTGGGGCCCTGCAGGGTCAACTATTTGCTCACTTCCCTGCATTTGTAAATGATTCTTTAGGATTATATAGTATTAGAATCTACTCAAATATGCACATCACTTGATCTCAGCATATGCGCTGATAGAGATTCAGACTATGGTTTAGGTAGCAGTCATCCCAGCTGAGTTCTTGTTGATTGCTTTTGGTCATTTGTCCAATAAACAAATACAAATGCATGTAGTCCTCCAGAAAGAACATGGATGGAAACCATTCCAGCTCTCGCAGAATCCAACTGGTGTGCCTCATTGTGATCAAAGCTGCAAATGCCTAATACATGATGCTAATTTATTACTGTAATCTTAAATAGTAATGTTCCATCTGCATCCAGATGATCAGTTACCAACTTGCAGACTCTTCAATGTAAGTTCCATCTTGGCTGATGTAGACATAATCGACATTTCTCTTGTGCTGATACTTTCACAGCAGCTGTTTAGATGAGTCAGTATATTGGTGTGCTCAACAATGATGTGAAATGTCCACACCAAGAGAAATTACATGGAACACCACTACACAACTGTTAGGAAGCTAGGCTATTCTGACCCGAGGAGCCTGTTCACAGTGACCCACTTCATATTTGGTCACAAGCTCTTTTACTACTCAGTCTGTTCCTTATTACCCGTACACGTCTGATAGGAACCTTACTCCAAAGATCTTAACTTTTAACATCTGCCAGAGTCCTTTATCAGCAGAAACTGACACATTGGTGGTTCTTTGGATGCTACTATTGCTGGAGTTAGAATATGCTTTCAAGCAAGTCTTACTAAAGAGAAATCAGGACAGACTTGGCAGCATAATGAAAAAGGTTAAAGTTGATTGTTTACAAATTGCCTTATTTTGGTTCATTGCACTACCGTAACCTTCCCGTGGCTGACGTTTATTTGAATGTCAGCTACAAACTTAATTGTCTAAGCTTCTCAGTAAACCAGTTTTATTTTTTCTTCTGTCCTTTAATTGCAGTTCTACGAATTCTGACTGCCTTGTTTAGCCTCATTGTAATAATTCTCCCATCACCTTATGTTTGCTCCTTTTTTACACTTTTATTTTTTCCCTATTGTTTTTTTTTTATATAAAGTACCATTTCCCTCACCTCAAAAGCTGTAAGTAGAAGTTTCTATTTTCTAGTCAAACCTTCTACTGAGGCATGGCATCCCTCATCAACCATGTTAAAAATCAATTTTTACAGGAGAATACCTATCAGTGTACATTCTAGATTCGATTCTATGCTGTAGCCATTCATTTGGGCAGGTCTGGATGTTCTAGGCTGTGTGATGAACCCCCACATTTCTGAAAGGGAGCGGAATAGAGACAGAGAGAGAAAGACAGGAAGAGAGAGAACAGGAGAAAAAGAGCGTGAGATGTTCTGTAAAAAATGTTATTCAGATGAATACACACAGTATGCACCCTTAATTTCTTCCTTTTGTTGACCCTTAGCCACCTACCCTGGGTCTCAAACTCATTCTTCTGTTTACAAAGCATCTTGCTAACAAATGAGTTCGTATCTTACTAGTTTGTCCTCTAGTCCCTGGAAGCTTAACATAATGTCTATAAAAACTTCCTAGCATTGTATAATGCTCATTCCTAATAAATTACAAATGTACAACCACTATATATTAGCCCGCTGCTGCTGGAAGGGGGTGCAGTCATTACTGGACTTGCAGCATTTCTGTTGAGACCTGTTTCGGGTGTAGATTAACTATTATGCTTTCTGCAGTGAAAATGAACTGACTATTTTACTATATCATTTCAGGAAATATAGTATTGCTTGCTCTTCCTTATCAGTCAGGTGTAGGATAACTACTTAGAATGCCCACTGAAAGAAATCATGTGTCAAATACTCAGAGCCATCACTCTAAATGCTACTTCTTTTCCACAGTGTTTGACATGTGAGAAATTGAGAGATCTCTTTTGATCAAAAGGTATCAGCTGTTTGTAAAGAAGTCTGAGAATAACCTGCATAAAAATTCAGTGCAAAACAATGATATGCAAAGGTACAGAAAAGTACGGGCTAAGAATGACAGATCTACCTCGTCAGCTAGAGGTGTCAGTAAATTCTGCATGGACTGCTATGGTGCTAAAATATTTTTTTTCTAGAAAAGGAATATTAATAAATATGAGTGTGCAATAAAAAAATTCCCAGAGACACTGAAGCTTGTATTTAACAGAAAATGTAGCACTAAAAAAGTATGTACTACTGACATAATCTCTGCAATACAAATGATTATATAAATGAAAACATTCCTTTAGACATTGCCAGCAATGAAGATATAGGTCACAAAAACAATGGTTGAAAAAGCCTGAAACAACTGCTCTACTACAAAGGCATGAGGAAACAACTTGTTAATCACAACTCGGCAAAGCCCAACTCCCCGACTGCAGTTTTGCATAGGAAAACATTGCTGGTGAGATTTCTGTGTGTGTATCCTAGCAGAGATTCCTTTCTTCTGGGAGACTTTTTTTCCCCTTTTTCTTGATTGTGTGACCTTGGAGTTGGTATATATATTTGGAAGGTATGAAAAGATTGTTCTCAAAGCCCTCGCCCCCTTCCAAAAAAGAAAAAAAAATGCTTTCATTCAGTTTTTTTCAAGGAGTTGACTTTTTGAGCAGTTCTTCTGGCAAGTTGGTTCCTCGGGGAATTATAACTTGGGAAGTCATGGTGGAAGCAATTGAAGCTTCTATATTC
>NC_056732.1:931416288-931436288 GCF_019279795.1 Protopterus annectens | reverse complement strand
TGTGCATATGTTTTTTAGATTTCATGATCTGTGATTTTTCTTATGAAACATTCTTTTTTAGAATATCTGTGTTTGCAAGTATGTATTTGAAATATGGAGAATATCACTGGTTGACAGGGAAACCACTGAGATGATTGGCTAGTTGACTGTATAAATAGTGCTTGTATTTAATATGGAGTAGTCTGATGAAGCAAATGTTAGATTGTGAAAGCGCTTACTCTGGTTGTTCAATATATAGTTTTTATTTTTAACTACGGTTGTGTTGGCTCGGTAGCGTGTTTTTACATTGAAGTGTCATTTATCTGTACTTGGAGCTGAACCTTTGTAACCTGTCTTTTTTGGAATTATTTCAGCATAATTTCATTCAGCTGGATTAATCATGTAGAATTGTTCTAATCTCAGTGCATTAAACTTGCCCCCATTCATTTGCTTACGATGCATGTGGCCTAATAGGTGTTGAGCATTTATAAGGAAACATAACACCATAATGGCACTGCTATAACATAGTACTTTGTTCTTGATGGTATAGGAGGCACAGCTGTGTAAAACATTTAATACAGGTCTGTCTGATTATTTTTGTGCTGTGAATTCAACCTTAAATGAATTTATAAACCATTTTTAACAAACTGTTGTACAAATAACCCCTCCCCTAATTTTTAAGAAGACAGACAGTGGTTCATTAAATGTCCTTTTTGGTCTGAGTAGCAAGCTCTTTTACTTTGGGCTTCTGCCTATCCACAGTCTGTTTTATTAATTTATTTTGATCATGTACAAGTATCCTTAATGTGCAGTAATTGACATACCTATGTTTAACTACAAGAAACTGCAAATGGAAAATTATTTTTTTCTGTCATTAAATATCCTTACTTTTATGAAAATCAACATAATTAACTTATATATGCCACTTCCGCTACATGTTCCATTCCAAATGTTAATTTTGTAGAAACTATGGCAAGTTAGTTTACAGATTATTTGCATTTTATAATGACAGTGGCGTAGTTCATGAAGTAACTAGTCAGAAATCCACCCATTCTGTTCACCCATTTTACAGTAACTCACTTTGTCCTTGGCATGGTTGTGGGGAACACCAAAATCGATTCCAGCAGTAAATGGGTAAAAGACAGTGAAGCTCATTCTAGAAAAGTTATGATATATTACCTTTCATGGAAATGGTATGTTGAAATGGTAAGCCTCAAATATGGAAAAAAAAAACAGTGAAGCTTGAAGCAATGTTTTTCAGATAAGTGTAGGCTCCTAGTTTTGTTGTTATTAACGATTTAGGAACATATTTTCAAAACACCAGTTTTAGGCAGCCACTGCATTAAGTATGACGCTGTATACCTCTTAGAAAATAACTGCACATTATAGTCATTTATTTCATGTGACAGGATCTAGGTAATGTGGAAAATTTGGCAAGAAAACCTGAAAATTGCTAAATTTAATAAAGTAACAGTGCAGAAAATCTAAATAGAGATGTGTAGTAATGTCAATCATATTTGTTAGTAAAATGTATTTATCAAAGCTTTTGGTATTAAAGGCACTATATTCAAGCGATGAAGGGTGAGCACAGCAATGCAGGGGGAAGGACAGGTGTATAGCAGTAATTATGTAAATTAATTTTAGATTACATTTTGGTTTAAGCTATTAATTATGACACCAAATTTTCAGGTTCAGTCTGATATGATGATTTTTTTTTAATTATTGTTTTTCATGATATCCAATCCTCCATAGACTCTAGCATCCAGATGTCTGGCTTCCTGCACTATCAGGGAGACAGTGGATGATGAACTAAATCCATTAGATATTTAGGCAGCTGGAACTTTTTGCTTGATTTTCTAACAGTCCCTGACACCTGATAAAGAATGCTTCATGTGGAGAAGGCATGTATAGAACTGCACATGCATGCTTCCACCTGGTAACTACCAGGTATATGATGTATGTGCTGAAGCAACATCTTATTAGTCCTATATATATTGATGAAGCTGGAATATCTCTAGTGTCTACTTACTGTCATCTTAGTGATATCCAGATATCAGGACTAGCTTGTCAAATATTTCTGCACCATTAAGTTTCTCTATAGGCGGGGGTTTATAAAAAGTTACACAGGATGCAGAGGTAGATTGCATACGTAGTGACTAAGTGCAGAGTTAGAGCAGTTCATAAATAATTGTTGCACAGCAATGCAGAGGCCTGAACTGTACAGTATTTATTGCATGCAAATGAGTGCATAAGGAGATATAAGTGAAGTATCAGATACACATAAAGGAGTAATGATATGCAAATGCAGGCAGTCAAACCAATGTTGCAGTACACAGAGGCATGCTGAAGATGTTGCCCATTGCCTTCCCATTTCTTTGAAGGGCTGCAGCATGCAGTAAATGTCTCCAATGGAACATGAAGAGATTCTAGCAATAGCAGTGGTCTGTGGTGAGCAATATTTTATTGTACTATGTGTTGATGCCACTAACCAAGTTGGGTGCAGGACAGTGGATTAGGCTGCAACTGACATATCTTAACTTAATTGACCAGCAAATAACTGATTACTTTTGAGTATTTTGTGACTTATTATACACCCTGGTATATAGGGGCAATTCATGATATTCTTATCCTTCCAGCTATTAGAACCTTTTATTGCCTAATCAGGGACACACTAGGCATATTGCAGGCATTGTCTTCATATTTTATTTAACATTTGTTTACCAGGAAAGTCCAACTTGAAACAAAGCCAATTTTCAGCAGTGGCCCGGGGAGAAACACTCCAGATGCATTTCTTTGCAAAGTGGGAGGAAACCAGAGAACTCAGAGGCAACCCACACGAACGCAGGGAGGACATGCAGACTCCACACAGAAGGCATCCCATCCGTGATTTGAACCAGAGAACCTCTTTCTGTGAGGCAACAATGCAACCACTGCACAACTGCACTATCCGCTCATAAATATTTATTATGTCCCTTTACATTATTCTTCTAAAGGTGGAAGAAAATATCTAGTTATCCAAAATGGCTGAGCAGACAGCTACCACTATGTATGATTTCTATAACAATTCATGCTTCCTGAGGTGCAGGGTGGCATAGACTGCGTATATGCAGGAATAAAGACCTCATCTGGTCTTCATTTACAAATAATTGAACAGGAAGGCCCACTATTCCCTGAACTCTCATGTGGTCTTCATTGAAGAGGGGAGGTTATCACAGATATGCATGGCCAGCATACTGACAGGTCCCACATCTCACACATTTTGTATTTGTCTCATTCGAATCATCACTTCTAATGTGATGACTTTCCCCATGGCCATCTGGTTAGTACACACAGGCTCACTGCAAAAAAAGTAAATGGTTACTGATACAGAAACTGCATGTGACCACTAAGCCTCCTAAAACAAATATGTGCTGTATCTTATAGGTGATGCTCAATGCCACATTGGGACAGGGGTAATGACTCTTGCCCACATTCTGAAACAAAGCAGGAAATGCATTTCATAACATCCATGCTGAGAAATGGAACAGAGCTGTAGCTAGGTCAGCTGGCACCCTGGCTGTCCACAGGCTGGGTAACTCCAATACTGAAGAAGATGAGCAAAAAAGTTCTTTGAATAGAACAAAATGTACTCTTGAGTGCAAATAGAGCTTATTGGAGATGGTTTGCAAGATAGTAGCATTTTTCTTTAAGGCTGCAGCTATTATGGGTAATCTATATACTCAAGCTGAAATAAGAATATTCCTTTGCCTATGACAGCTTTGGCTGGCTTGGACAGAAAAGGTGATAGTTTCATTGCCCAGAAATTAGTGTGTTCATCTTTTTGTATGTATTTAAAATATGTAATTGAAAGTTAAGAGATTGGTCTTGCCAAATGCCAAAATATTTCAATGATGTAGTAGTTTCTATTGTCGTATAGTTAACATCTTTAATATTAAGGAAGCTGGGTGCTTTTTTCTATTTTTTGGTTGGTCCCAAATAGCACTGCTTTTATTTTTCACAGATTGAGTATAATCTTCTGGCCTATTACCATTAGTTGAAAGTTTGTAGGTCATCTCGGAGCTGAGTTTGAATAAGGGAATGAGGTTTGTTTGATCTATAGATGATCATGTCATCCTCATAAAGAATTAGTGGATAAATTGGAACCTTTGAGGACTCTTTTCAAAGGAGGAGTTGTTTCAGAGATGGCAGTGCACACTTTTACCTTGAAGTATATGTTATTGAGTAAATCTGTATACCACAAATCACAGAGCTTGTGACCTCTACTGACAGCAATGGGATGTTTCTGGGTGACTTGTATCTGGAAATAGATCTTGTGAGTTGTCAAAGGGAAACAGGGCATGTGCCCTCCTCAGAAGAACATGGGTTGGCACTGAAAGGCCTTGAACAGGGCAAAACTCTTGTGCTTTGGTGAGGTGGTCATGAGGATTTATGTCTTTCTGTGAAAGAGATGGGGTGGCACTGGAGAACCAGGATCAGGATACAGACCTTGTGTTTGCATGAGAGGTGACAGAACTTTCTCCTTCCTGTGAAAGGTTTGTAATGACACTGAGAGACCTGGGTCAGGATGAAGATCTTGATCATGACCCATGGTGATGGGTGACAGGTAGTCTAACCTCTTGAGTTGAATGTGTCCCCCTGCAAAGGCCCTGGTACAATTCTACCTAGTTTATTAACAAGTTACTAGGTACACAGTCGCTAGCCTTGACTGCTGTTGCAGTCCTCCTCAGGGAAGAGCTCTTTGCAGCACAGCATGCCACTAAATACTTTACTTGGGCCAACATCTCCCAGTACCTGTAGTTTTCGCCCATACCCAAAATACTGTCTTTTCAAATGTCACACTACACACTCATAAACACCGACATATATTTCATGACAGTTAACTATGCATGAATGATGTTTGTGCCCATCTTTTAGTTAATCCTCTAAGCTGCCTACACTCACATGAGAGAAGTGATCTTTTTGTTTACCCTTATGTGTCTAAGCTGTTGTGGATATACCCATATCAGAAGCAGTGTGCACATGGTAAACATCTTCTTATAATACAGGGAAACCTTGAATGTATGTCTCATTCATAGGAGGTCCATCACCCTCTTTAGATAATGTTTTCTCTCACTGTTCAGTACCAGTGTCCTATTCAGTGTTATCTATTTCTTCACCTCTTGTAGAGAGGGAACCATCACCAAAAAATGACACAGTGATACTGCAATCCAGTAGTGTGTACCATCATCTAGGTTGATAACACCAATGGAAGCCCCTGTAGCACCAACATCATGTATGTGAGCAGCTTCTAGAAGCTGTGAAACATTACCTTTGTCACAAAAGGAAATATTGCCAGCCCAGCTATCTGGAATTTTGTAAATAATTCTATGTAATTTGTGAATATTTATATGATTTATACAAAACTGTATGTTATGTACTGAGTTAAATGTAACCACAGCAGGCCCTGTTGGCTTAGAATAGTAATGTATATAAACTATTGTAATTGTGTAACTGTATATGTTTTAATAGTAGAAACTGGGACATAACAGGTTAACTTGCAAAACTTCAAGAAAATAAGTTGCAATTAAATTGTTTTACGATTGTGCTATAAAAGTTATCTCTCAGTTTCAGTGTAGCACACATAATGTCTAGAGCTAGAAGTTTTTGTATTGTCTTGGAAGAGAAGTAATTACTAGGTTTGAGATGTAGAAGTGTTTTATTGTTTTATAACTTTCAGGATCTGCAAAAATATATTTTTCACAGAGAGATGCTAAAAATGCTTGTACTTTCTGACAATGGAGGTAGCTTGGGAACTAAAGTCATGTGACAAAAAGTGCTGTCATCCAAGCTAACACAGCAGTAATATTTGATATTAATTTAAGAACTCTGTCAGAGAGAGACTCACCATTTTGTATTTTGTCTTTGACCCAACAAGAACATCCACTCATCATCACATCTGCACTTGCCTTGCTGTAAGTCTAGGGTACAGTAATGTCTCTTCTATACAGTTAGGAATATAGTGAAGTATAGCTTAGATATTTTCTTTATTTATTTCAGACTGTCCTGCAATGTTGTTTAAATATTTCCTGTGATTTGAACCCTGAAATTACTGTGTTGATTCACTGAGTATTGTCTTGTTATTTTCTTATTTTTTATTAATTATATTTAAACCTATCTTTGTGGCTGATATTTGTGAGACAAATTTAAGCTCTGAGAGTACTTGCATATGCATTTGGTGATGCTGTACAGGCCACTCCTAAATAGCCTTGCTCCTAGTCAAACTACCACTTGGATTAATAGTAACATTACACAATAGGATTGACCATCCTTTGTTAAGGGCCTTAATTAGCTAATAAGTAGTGGCTGGTGGCAGCTGGCAGAAGGGGGCATAGCTAACAAACCTGTGCCAACCTTCCCCAGGTGTGTGTGTTTGTATATAAATCAAATCTGAAAGTGTGCTTGTCAGCTACTTGGGCAGGGACAGGAAGCACTGGTTGGACAGAGAGAGTGCTGGAGATCTTAGCTTGACCACTTAGCTGAGATCTCAGCTCTATAGCTGTGCCAGTGGGGAGTCTTATTGGGGATCTGGAGAAAGAGAGAGAGAGAGGAACCAGCCCCAGACTGACTGTGATCCCTGTGTGTTCTTAAGGGAAATTGCAATTTGCTGTGTGTGTGTACTTGTCATCCTCCCAGTGTGTACATGCCCCACTGTTGACAGTGATGAGGATTGAGGCTCCTTGATTACTGGGCCAGTGTTGGGGTGTCACATACTAATTGGTTGGCAGTGATTGCACATCACATATTAATTGGCTTCTAGTGGAGTGGATATTGAATTCCGGAGCCTGTAAACAGAGGTCACTGAAGGTGTTTGCACTATCAGTTAGCCACAGAGTGAACATTCAGAGTTTCATTTCACAACTGTTTTTTTTTTTTGTTAGATTATTTAGTCAGGGAGAGCAGGCATGCATGCCAGTAGAGGAGTATGGCAAGATGACAAGGAGCCAGTTGACTGAAATATGCCAGGCTAAAGGACTGGTGCATGCCAAGCTGACTAAAGCAGACATGATTGCAACCTTGGGCAAAGTTGCATCTTGCCCCAGCAATCAGGAGGACGATCAAACTGGCCTTGGAGATGTACAACTCTCATAAAATGGACAGTTCAGCCTTTCCACAGAGGACATAAAAATCCATTTGGAGTTAAAGAGACTTGGGCTAGAGGCCAAGCATTTAGAAACAGAAGCAGCAGAAAAACTGAAATGTCTAGAGGCTGAGGAAAATAAGAAACTGCAATGTCTAGAGTCTGAGGAAAATGAGAAACTGTGACATCTGGAAGTTGAGGAGAATGAGGGGCAGAGGCAACATGAAAAGGAGATACTGACTCTTCACCCGAGTCATGGAGGTAATGCAGAAGGGAGTAACCGAGCTCCAGAAGCAACAATGGTCATTAAATTTCTTCCACAATTTACAGATGGGGATAATTTTGATAGCTTCATTCATATGTTTGAAAGGGTATGTAAACAGTATAATGTTGACCACAGGCTCTGGGTATGGTTCCAGACCCCCTTCCTCCATGGTAAAGCTGTAACCACTATTTCTAAGATGTCTGATACCGATTACTTAAATTATAATATGGTGAAGAATTGTCTTTTAGAATGTTTTAAGTTAACACCTGAAACTTACAGAAAAAAAGTTTTGTGAGCACAGACGCAAGGCAGATGAAAATGTATGTGAATATATTGCTGAACTAAGCACTTATTTTCATAGGTGGGTGAGTGGATGTCAGGTCACCACTTTTGAAGGGCTGGCAGACCTTTTGGTGAGGGAACAAGCCATTGGCACTTTGCCTGAGGAAATGAGAATCTGGTTAGCTTACAGGCAATGCAATACTGCAGGTCAGTTGTGGAAGAAGGGAGACCTATACCTAGAAAGCAGAGCATCACTGCACAGGAAAGGGATACCTAGTGCTGCTCATGGGTCTAAGAAAACCCATGGTGGGCAGCCTAGACTGCTCCAGCAGAGTCCGCCAGTGGCAGAGGAAGCCACTCATCCAAGTCCATGTCCAGGACCAAGGGTTAAATGTTTTAAATGCAACAAGTGGGGCCAGGTAGCATATAGATGTCCACTGATGCAAGGTGGGGAACAAAAGGTGGGAGACCCAGTAAGTGGGAATGACAAAATGCTAGCAGTAAGTTGTCTTGAGACAACAAGGGCATCAAGCTATCACAGGAGGTTATATCCTATCTTAGTGGATGGGAAAGATGCCACGGCTAAGAGACACAGCCTCTGACATAATCATTCTGAGGCCTGCAATGGTTAAAGAGGAGCACTACTTGCTTGGGTAGTCTACTCCAGTCAGAGCTTTAGGAAGGAACCCATTCCAAATACCTTTGGCTGGGGTTTACATTGACTAGGATGGTGGAAAATGAAGCAAGCAAGTAGGTGTATTTGAGGATATCCCTGCAGATGTCCTTATAGGGAAGGATTTTGTTAATGCAGTACCTTATGTGCATGCAGTTACATGCACTCAGGCTTGGAGACAAGCATGTGGGTCTGGTAGCCTGGAGGATGTAGAATTTGGATGGTTAAAGCATGTGTTCAAGGATATTGAGTATGTGAAAATCTGTATGCATTGAAATGAACGTTGTACTACGAACTGTGAATAGTGGAAAAGTACTGAAAAACAAGAGTCTGTTTGAAAGCAGGAAATGTGCCTTATATGGAAATGTATCCAATTTTCTTTCTCTGCCTAGAGATGTAGTAATGTGAACTGCTTTAATCCTACGGGTAAACCACTGATTGGTTAATTGCCTTTTGTACTATTTTAATTGGTCTAGTTTATATTTTTGTACTGTCAGCAATATCACCAGCATATAAGCTTATGCATTCCTTTATTCAGGGAGTCTCCCTGGTACTTTCCATGAGGCTACCACACATGTGTAATAAATACCACTGAAAGAGAGGAAGAAGTGTCTTGTCTTCATTTAAGGTAAAATGTTAAATGCAACAGGGAGAACCAGACAGACCGCACACTTGAAGCTAGGACTGGTGAGGTGGTTACTTCAGGGAGGGAGCTACCCTGTAGCAGTGAGACTGAAGGTGAGCCACAGCTGCTTGTGGGTACTGATGTTTCCTTGGACAGAGTGACTGCAAGGGCAGAGGTGAGCAGTAGTACGCATTCTGACAGTGAGGCACCACTGCCAGAAAATGCCAGAATTCCTGTGGAATGGGAGCTGGGAAGAGCTGCCTAGAGAGAGTTGAGACAGGCTCAGCTCTCAGACCCTACATTACAATGCCTGAGGGAGGTAGCTAGTGAGGCACCTGATTTTCAAGTGAAGGGGGAGTCTGTATACTGGGATGAAAGGTTACTGTATGGAGAGTGGACCCCCTGAGGGAGGGCAAGAGGGTGAGAGAATACAGCAGTTGGTAGTACCCAGAGACTACCATCTGACACTTGTAGCCATAGCCCATAATATTCCCTTTGCAGGTCATATGGGCAGAAAACATACAAAGAGATGTATTATGCAGAACGTTTATTGGTCTGGGATTTCTAGAGAAGTAACAGGGTACTGCAGGACCTGTGAGCAGTGCCAAAAGGTAGGCAAGGCAGGAGACAAGGTAAAAGCTCCTTTGATGCCTTTGTCTATGATTGAGGAGCCATTTCAGAGGGTAGCTATGGATATTGTGGGGCCCCTGAGTTCCCCAAGTTGCACAGGGAAAAAGTACATCCTAGTGATAGTAGATTATGCTACCAGATACCCTGAAGCTGTGGCCCTGTCCTCCACTGAAGCAGAAAAGGTGTCAAATGCTTTGTTAGAGGTTTTCAGCAGGATAGGTTTTCCAAAGGAAATACTGACTGAAAGAAGTGCCAATTTCACATCAGACCTTTTGGCTTGTCTGTGGAAGTACTGTGGGGTAAAGCAATTAAAGACCACTTCCTACCATCCCCAGATTAATGGTCTTGTTGAGAGGTTAAACTTTACACTCAAGATGATGCTACAAGCATTTGCAGACCAGTTTAAGAGGAAGTGAGACAAATGTTTGTCCCATCTGTTGTTTTCTTACAGAGAGGTGCTCCAGGAATCCACAGGTTTTTCACCCTTTTATTTGCTGTATGAGCATAGGGTGAGAGGACCTCTAGATTTGATTCCAGATGAGTGGGGAGGATAAGTGAGAATCCCACAAGCAGTCTGTTGTGGCATATGTCCTAAACCTCAGGATAAGACTCATGGAACTCTTGAGCTTGGCCCAGGATAACCTGACAGAAGCACAACAGCAAAAAAAGGTCTAGTATGACAGGAATGCTCGAGCTAGAGAGTATCCTGTAGGGCAGCAGGTAATGATTCTCATTCCTGTCAGACTCGAGAAGCTGCAGGCAGTTTAGGAGGGACCCTACAAGGTGGCAAGGAAGGTCAATGATGTTAACTGCATGGTAGAACTGCTTGGCAGGAGGCCGGGACACAAATTCTACCATGTTAACATGATGAAGCCTTACCATGATAGAAAGGCCCTTGTGCTAACTATTTGCAGATGATGGCAGGAGGAGTCTGAGGGGGATCTGGGTAACTGATCTCCTCAGTGAGGCTCGGACTGACACCTCAGTGGAAGGGGTAGCAATGTCCCAGCAGCTATACCTTACCCAGGTTTGAGTAATCAGTGTTACAGGAGTTTGAGGACATGTTTACTGGGCAACCAGGTTGCATCCAACTGGTGAAGCACCATGAAGATACAGGATCAAAACGGCCTATTAAGCAGGCCCTTTATAGGGTGCCTGAGAGAGTCAAACATATTTTGAGGGAGGAGATACAGGAAATGTTGGAACTAGGGGTAATTCAGGAGTACAGCTGTCCCTGGGCCTCCCCAGTGGTGCTGCTACCAAAGAAGGATGGCAGCACCAGGCTCTGTGTGGACTATAGGAAATTAAATAGTCACACAGAGTCAGATGCTTACCCCATGCCTATGACAGATGAAGCCCTAGAGCAGCTGAGTGGGGCTAAGTATCTTACCACTATTGGTCTTACCAAGGGTTACTGGCAAGTGCTCTTGACTCCCAGTGCTAGACAGAGGTCAGCCTTTGTGAACCTTTTTGGCTTGTATGAGTTCATGAAGATGCCTTTTGGGGTGAAAAATGCCCCAGCGACTTTCTAGAGGCTGGTAGATTGTATCGTTGCAGGAGCAGGAGATTTTGCCCCTGCTTACCTGGATGATATTGTCATCTACAGCCATTCCTGGCAAGATCACCTTCAGCATGTCAGGGAGGTGCTGGGCAGATTACAAATGGCAAGTTAACCATTAAACACAGCAAATGGCAGGTGGGTATGGCAGAGGTCTCCTACCTAGGGCATAGAGTGGGGAGTGGTAACATCAGGCCAGAACCTCCCAAAGTAGAAGCCATTCAGGCATGGCCTGCCCCTGATATCAAAAATCATGTGAGGGCATTCTTAGGGACAGCAGGCTTTAGCAGGTCATACAGAACGTTTGTCCCCAATTATAGTACCATAGCTGCTCCCCTCATAGACCTGACAAGGAAAAACAAGCCAGATAAGATAGTGTGGACCCCAGCAAGTAAGCAGGCAATCCAGAAGCTTAAATGAGCTTTGAGAGGGCCCCCTGTGTTAGCCAGTCCAGATTACAGCAAATAGTTTGTTGTGCAGGTGTATGCTTCAAATCATGGGGTGGGGGCTGTACTCAGCCAAATTTCTGCAGTGGGAGAAGAGCACCCAGTGGTATATCTCAGCTGTAGGCTCCAACTCAGGGAGGAATGCTATGCAGCTATAGAAAAGGAATGTCTAGCTATAGTGTGGGCACTGCAGAAATTTCAGCCTTACTTGTATGGAAGGAAATTCACTGTAGTTACAGACCACAATCCTTTAACATGGCTACATCAAGCCAGCCAGCAAAATGCAAAGTTACCAAGGTGGAGCCTAGGGTTGCAGGCA
The DNA here is from genome assembly GCF_019279795.1 of Protopterus annectens. NCBI lineage: Eukaryota > Metazoa > Chordata > Ceratodontiformes > Protopteridae > Protopterus > Protopterus annectens. The sequence continues at coordinate 931,424,394 of NC_056732.1, read as the reverse complement.
TATGATATGACAGTGCAGCACTACAGTGGGGTTAGCAATGCCAAACCAAATGGGCTCTCAAGACTGGGAATGGGATAAGGTATTTCCAGATAGACTCAACTCTAAAGCAACATTTGTGAAGGGTCAATTGAAAAACTAGCTTGAGTTTTCGGGGGTTTGGGGGATTTCACAAAAGGAAATATTGCCAGCCCAGCTATCTGGAATTTCATAAATAATTCTATGTCATTTGAGAATATTGATATGCTATATACAGAACTGTATGTTATGTACTTAGTTAAATGTAACCACAGCATGCCCTGCTGGCTTAGAATAGAAATGTATATAACCTATTGTAATTGTGTCACTGTATATGTTTAACTGTAGAAACTGGGACATAAAAGGTCTACTTGCAAAACTTTAAGAAAAGAAGTTGAAATTAAATTGTTTTACAATTGTGTTATAAAAGTGATCTCTCAGTTTCAGTGTAGTATACACAATGTCTAGAGCTAGACTTTTTTGTATTGTCTTGGAAGAGAAGTAATTACTAAGTTTGAGATACAGAAGTGTTTTATTGTTTTAAAACTTTCAAGATCTGCAAACATCTGAGCTATATGTATTTTTCACTGAGAGATGAAAAAATGTTTGTACTTTCTGACAATGGGGCTAGCTTGGGAACAAAAGTCAGGTGATAAAAAGTGATGTCATCCAAGTTAACGCAGCAGTAATATTTGATATTAATTTAAGAACTCTCTCAGACAGAGACTACACATTTTGCATTTTGTCTTTGACCTAACAAGAACATCCACCCATCATCACATCTGCACTTGTCTTGCTGTAAGTAGGTCTAGGGTACATTAATTTCTCTTAGCTATAGTTCGAAATACAGCGAAGTATAGCTTAGATGTTTTCCTTATTTATTTCAGACTGTCCTGCATTGTTGTTTAAATATTTCCTATGATTTTGATGTCTGAAATTACTGTGTTGATTTACTGAGTATTGTCTTGTTCTTTTATTATTAAATATATTTAAACCTATCTTTGCAGTAAATATTTGTAAGACGTATTTAAGCTCTGAGAGTACTTGCATATGTATTTGGTGACATTGTACAGGCCACTCCTAAATAGCCTTGCTCTTCGTCAGACTACCATTTGGCTTAATAGTAACATTACACAGTAAGATTGGACACCCTTTATTAAGGGCCTTAAGTAGCTGATATGTAGTGGCTGATGGCAGCTGGAACTACCTTATAGTCTGGGCAGAAGGCAGCATAGCTAATAAACCTGTGCCAGTCTTCCCCAGGTGTGTGTGTGTGTGTGTGTGTGTGTGTGTGTTTGTATATAAATCAAATCTCAAAGTGTGTGTGCTAGTTAATTTGGCAGGGACATGAAGCACTGGTTAGACAGAAAGGGTGCTGGAGGTCTTAGCTTGGCCACTCAGCTGAGATCTCAACTCTATAGCTCTGCCAATGGGGAGTTTTATTGGGGATCTGGAGAAAGAGGGAGAAACAAGCCCCAGAGTGACTGTGATCTCTGGGTGCTGTTAAGGGAAATTGCACTTTACTGTGCGTATACTTGTCATTCTCCCAAAGTAAACATTTTCCACATTTGCCAGTGGTGAGGATTGAGGTTCCTTGATTGCTGGGCTAGTGTTGGGGCATCACAACATTCTCTGTTGTTATCTGTGGATGCAGAATAAGCATGATGTCATGTTGAACCTAATGACATCTGTCCCTAGGTTGCTCTTGCATAATGCTTGACAAGAATGCTTATGCCACACAGAGGATTTACTGTACTTTCCTCTTACTTAATATGAATACGGATAGTATAATCAAAGCTGTAGAGGTTGTACTAACTCGAAGCCACATCCACAGAAACATGGGGAGCGGAGGGATTGACCAAAATGGTAATGCCATCCAGGTCTCATCAGGAGATCAGGGAGGGCATATCCCTTTCAGACAGAAATCAGGTTTTGCTGCATTTCTGTCAGTTCCGCTGATATTGGAAGGCTACCCCCCATAATACTGCACCCTGTGTGTACACCATATGCATTTAAGTTTGACTGGCCTATCATATCAGTGAGGTGCACAGACAGTGTGCCAGGATTTTGTAGTGTCCCCATGTAATTTATGTACTGCAGGATAGTCTGCCACAAGTGGTTCTCAGCTGTTGGTCTGCAGCTCATCATCCTACAGCCTTACATCATACTACCTGAGGGCTTACAGCAAGAGCTCATTTTCAGCAGAGCTGAAGTTTTCCAGCCTCTGACATATTTCTTTGGACATGGTTCTTCTGCCTATATAGACGTACAGTAGAGAATATAACAATGTGGCTACAAAGATCATGTGTTCACATAGTTTTAATGAACTTAGATCACACAGGAACAGAGACACAGTATGCAGGCCCTAGTGGATCTGGTATGCTATAAACTATTATGTCCTGACACAGGGACCACCAGGGAAGGTGCATTTTACCAGAAACAGGAAAGCATGTCTTCCAACCAGCGCATGCTCATTATTGAAGACACCAACCTAAGAACAATAGTAACATCATAGCTCTCAACTGTATAGATTTTTGCTGAATGTCTAGATTTCTGCCTCATATTTTTGGTCCGATTTTCATAAAGTTGTGGTTTTCTGTCTCGTCAGTGGCAAATCATTAAAGACTGAGGTTAAAAAATAATGACAGGCATTTGAGTTTCAGACTTCATAACCTTTAGAAAATTCATGCTAATGCACAACTTGTTATTCTATAAACTTTCTAAGTTTGTAAGAGCAATATTTAAAAATTGTCCCTATGTTTGGGCCTTTGCCCCACTGTTGTTTATGGCTTTGTCCAGATTTCTTGCTGTAAAAGATTGAGAGGTATGACCAGCACATTTCAACTAATTACATCCGAGTGATGCCTCCAGATGCATCTGCAGTTAACTCCTACTGACACCTCAAGGTGTTAAATATTGCTTATTATACCATGACCCCCTATTAATATTCCAAAACGTGCACGCTGATTGGCCAGCGTGCATGTTGTAAATCGACTTATACTAGTGGAAAAAGGTCCAGTCACCTGGACTTTTTCCATTAGTATAAGTCTTTTTTTAAAACACTGTCTCGCTATGTTAAAAGAGTTTAACATAGCGACACAGGTTTAAAAAAAGCAACAGAGATCTCCGTTGCTTATTTTAAAGCTGTCTCGCTATGTTAAACCCATTTAACATAGCGAGACAGTTTGAAAAAACAGCGGAGAAAGCAAGATCTCTGTTGCTTTTACTGTTTCGCTATGTTAAATGGGTTTAACATGGCGAGACAGCTTTAAAATAAGCAACGGACATCTCCGTTGCTTATTTTAAAGCTGTCTTGCTATGTTAAACCCATTTAACATAGCAAAAGAGTAAAAAAGCAACAGAGATCTTGCTTTCTCCGTTGCTTTTGGCCACAGCTCTGATGTACTGTGTAGGCATGCGCAGTACATCAGAACTGCCGCGAATGCCAGACAGCTGCGGAAGGGCAGCAAAGAGGCATTATACAATGCCATTATTTAAGAAAAGTAATTGTTTCTTTTCTTAAATAATGTCATAGTATAATAGCAATAACCCACTTCTGGGTGTGGGTAATACGGGATTTAACCACGGTTGTCTTTGTTTGGTCCCTCGGGCTTCGCCCTCGGGACCAAACCACGGCAACCGTGGTTAAATCCCGCATTACCCACACCCAGGCGTGGATTATTGCTATATTCATATTTGCATCAGTAATTCTAAAACCATGTTATGTACAATGTTTTAAAAGATTTCATCTTAAAGCTTACACAGTGGCAAACTCCTTTGCATTAATATTTGACCTCTTTCTTGTTTATGTAAATATATATTACCTGTTGTTTTTATTATAATATACTAATTTATATACATATTTTCACATTTTTCTAAATATCTCAACAACCTAATAACACAGACAGAACTCCTTAACCTAATATAAAAGCTCTCAGCTAGATGAGTAAAATGTTGCTGCCAGTATGTGTGTAATTTGAGTGGTTGCTGAGATACTGTAAGTGTTTACAAAATATGACACATAATAGTTACAGTGTTTACTGTGACCTATAAAATTCAGTTTAAGACCTCGAACCTAAAGAATACTATGACTATAAAATAGTTTGTGCTGAATGGCTTTTCATTTATACTTCTTTCATAACCCCTATGGTTCCAGAGATATGAACATTTGTTTGAAATGTGAAGATATAATTTGATTCTGTCAAAAGGCTTAGGCTCCGCCCATTGGAAGCTACAGTGCAAACTTCCTGAGCTCCATTGGAGTGAATGAGCTAAATAGTATTATGTGTTCACACACAGCAGACATTGCATGAGTCAGGTCCTGCACTTTCAGATTGTCCAGTTATGACAGATACAACTAGACAGATAATGGGCAGAATGCATGCCTGACCAAGGGAAGCAGTCTACTGTGAGCTTCTTATGTTAATTTGGAAAACATTCTCTCTTCCATATTACCTATAAGAGGTACTTTTCATGCCTTCTGCCTGATGCAACTTTGCAAAGGTATATAGTAAATTGCTTAACCCAGCAGTGTTCTTTTGGCTACAATTGCATAGATCACCATTATAGTACAGCAACATACATAGAAAACATATGTGTTATATCATTCATCTCATGTGGCTACAGTTGTGAAATGAAACATATTGTCATTGCCAGACATATCCGCACAAATATCTTACCATACTGTTTCAAACTAAATGTAAAATTGTAAATAACTTAATTTGCCACTGTGAAGATGCATTGAATCCTGGAGATGGAATCAAGACATTTCTTCATTGTCTGCATTAATGTAGAGTCTGTTGCGTGAAAATTCTGGCTAGGTCAGATGATGATACCTTATTTGGACAGTAGATTGTTGACATTTCCCCACTTCCATGAGAAGCATATAACTGGAAACAGAAAGGGTATTTTCTAAAATTCAGAAACCACAATAAATCCTGTCTGGAGAAGTATAAATAAAAGGACTGGCTGTTAACTCAGACTGTAACAGAAGTATAGAAGTTACAGGAATTACAACTTTTGTTTGCTGAAAGATATTCATGGAAACATAGCTCAAATCATGCTGTCTGTAAGGACACTGAGATTGCATTTTGGAATGAAGACCAAGAGCAAGGAAGGACACATCTTTAGTAGATGAAATGATTTCTAGTTGAAATAGTAAATAAATTGTTTCCTACTTCTGTATTTTTTGAATGTTTTATTTTCAGTTTTTTTTATTTAAGCTTTTTACTGTTTGCATCTTTAATTGTATGATAAATGTTTTAAGTTACTTCAAGTGAAGAATGTTATTTAATGTTGAATGACTGTCACAATGCTTTAATTATTGGCCTAAAGGTTTATGATTTTACCTGTGCTGTCCATCATTAGAAAGTTAGCTTCTCACAGCTAATTACTACCATTTAAATATATAAAGGCTGACATATTTTGAGGAGAAACAGTAAGGTATGCCCTTATTTTGTTATTTTTGAATAACTGGTGGCAGTGTCTCATAAATTAGGAAAGGAAGGAGTTGATGTGCGCGTGTGTGTGTGTTTGTGTGTGTGTGTGTGTGTGTGTGTGTGTGTGTGTTTGTGTGTGTGTGTGTGTGTGTGTGTGTGTGTGTGCGTGTGTGTGTGCATGTGTGTGTGCATACGTGCGTGTGTGCATCTGTGCATCTGTGTGTGTGTGTGTGTGTGTGTGTGTGTGTGTGTGTGTGTGTGTGTGTGTGTGTGTGTGTGTGTGTGTGTGGAGACCCTGCACGTGTAGTGATTTGCATGTGTGTGTATGCGTGTTTTTGCACAAGCGTGTGCATGTCCAATAATTAAGTTCAAATTTAAATTACCGTCAGTAAGTTTGCACTGAAAGGCCTGCACTCAGCGTGACATAGGCAAAACCCTGGTAAGCAAGTGATTATAACTCTGATCTGCAGATGTACATTGTAGAATTTAATTAAGTGTAGTATGTATTGCTTATTTCTCAGGACAGTTCTACACATTTAACATATACCCTAAAGGTCAAACTCACTTTGGGTACCATTTGGGTACAATAGGTACCATTGATGGTAAGGCAAACCCATATTGCTGGTTGTATTGCATTAAATGTTGGTGGTAGCAGTAAAGGAATACAAGTCAGTGACCCTTGTCTGGCACATATTAATTGTGACTTTGTATTTTATGAATAGATTGACTTCTAGTGGGACGGGTTTGGTATAACATGATTTTTTATTGTGCTGTGATTGGTTTATGATGTAATTGGATGGGTCATTTAATTTTATCATTTTTGTAAGTTTTTATCTGATGAAGCTTTACAATTATCGTAAGAAGAAAGCACTTATCATTAGTTATTAAATTATTTTAGACATATCGCTTTGGCCTGTGACTGTTTTGGTTTTATATAATTTGTTTTATTGCTCTGTCGGTCGACATATTAATTGGTCACAGCCTGTTTATCACACATTTTTGTCATTCAGATCAAAATCCTTATCAGCTTTTATGATCACAAGGCAAACAGAACAAGCATCCATCTGTACATTCTTTCTGTCACCAGTCATAAGACTGAGAGCTCAATGAAGCAATTAATGGAAATAGTTTAGATATCTTCAGCAAAGTGAATTGTTCCCAGCCCAACCAATCTCTTTATCCAAGCAATTACATAATATGAAAACTGAAAATCTTATTTTAGTGAATGCTTGTATTTTAAGGCCTTAATTTATACCAATATTTTTTACTATCACAATTTTTGTCACATAAGGGATGTCAGTGTGGTTATTATTATTCATAATCACTTCAGAAAATTTATACAGTCATAATATATTTTGACAGTTTCAAGAAATGGACTTTGATTAGGTATAACATATGGTTATTAGCCAGGCATATACTTATATTCACCCCAATGCTATTAACATAAAAAAAATCTGCTCTGTCTCTGTAAAATATATTTTATGTTAGGCAGCAAATATGTTATTTTATGAATAATTTATATTTCTGTTAGTGTAACATTTAAATGTTCATCAAAAAACATGGGTTATTTTTCTGGTTAGGTAGCAGAAGAAGTAAATGTAGTGGTGTATTATTAAATCAACAGTGCATGATGAATAATGTGAGAGATTCCAGACCTTTGCTATAATCTCCAAGCTACTTCACTGTAATTTCTATCTAAAAAACAGTCTTGTACCAAAATAACTTGGACTGGTTTACAGCAAACCTTTTGGAATCTCACACATTTTTATTTCATTTTCCAGATAGTGTAGTTGTTAAGTGCACAATCAAGGTGGTAAAGATAGCCCCCCTCATCATACCATCCATCACTATTCATGGCTGTGCCCTTAAGGTACTTGTGGAAAATCTCATGTCTTATTCTTACATACCAGCTCACCTGAGAGGAAAATGTAATCAAACTGAATGTAGAACTAATCTCTTGTGTGTCTCATAACATTCAAAAGCCAAAACACCCCCTCCTCCCCCAGTTAATTTGCCAACCTTGCAATTATAGTAGTGGGCACTTAGTGAGTTTGCACTTATCAGTTTGCACACAATCATTCAGCTATATTAATGCTAGGACCAGAAGGGATCCCATTCCTAAGTAACAGCTTATTTAAATGAAATGTGTTTTACTTCACACTTTGTTGTTTACCATGAATGTGCTTCTTGGCATGGTGTACCCATGAGTGCTGGAGTTTTCCCCAGGTTCATTTGTGAAACTATGCCATTTTCCTTAGAAAAACATTTTGTTTGCAATATGCATTTCCAAACAGAAAATATAATGAAAATGCATGAGAACTTAATGCTCAGGTTTTGAAATGAACACCTTATTATCAGTTTCTGTTTATGTGGCTCTGTTGTGTGAGATAAGCATGAGTGGATGAACATCGAAGTAAACCTACTGATGCAGCTACTAAAATGAAGTGACAGGACAAATATTGAACTTCTCACCTTCTGGCTGAAATAAAGTTCCAAGGATGGCAGTTGTCTTCAACTTCGGAGGTGGTGAGATCCTAATTAACCTTTTTTAGAGATACACTAAAAATGTGTTCTGTAAAGCAGAACATATTATTTTTAAAACTCATTTTAAGTATATCGATCAAAGGAAAAAAATTGTGTTAGTGTACTTAAG